>NW_009734517.1:35405-46994 GCF_000703405.1 Apaloderma vittatum | reverse complement strand
TCATCTATTTTTTTATTTCTATCTAGAACAGTCCGGTTGGAAGGGACCTACAACAATCACCCAGTCCAACTGCCTGTCCGCTTCAGGGCTGACCAATATCTCTATTTTTAACAGATATATTTTTTATATCGAGTCGCCTTGTGCGGACCCACCAGCTAGCAGAGCCTGTGGGCACGCGTTGCCCCCCACCTCACCCCTTCCTGAACTCATTTATCCTCTTCATGCTCACCACAGCCTGTAGGGAAGGATTTGCTGCTTAAAGATGTCCCGCGTGGGAAATTCATAGAATCCTAGAACAATTCAGGCTGGAAAAGCCCCTTGGGATCAGAGTCCAACCATTAACCCTACACTACAAGGTCACCCCTAAACCGTATCCCCCAACATCCCATCTAAGCACACTTGAACACATCCAGGGATGGCGACTCACCCCCCTCCCTAGGCTGTCTGTGCCAGAGTCTGACCACTCTTTCTGTGAAAAATTTCTTTCTAAATTCCTTTTATTTTAAACCAGTTGCCTCACAAGGCCGGTTCCCCAGCGCGGGCTCACCTGCAGCCACATCCTCCACCACCTCGCTGCTCATCCAGAGCGCCGAAGGTGTTCAGGAAGAGGAATTTTGAGGACAAATTGACCCGTGTCACCCCCTCAGCCCTCCCCACCGCTGGTGGTTTGGATCGCGCCGGCGCCAGCCGTGCTCAAAGCCGCCGGCGCCGGCTCCTCTGATCCGCTCCAAGCGGGTCTCCGTGACGCACGCTTCAATTGCAGAAGCCGTATTGTATTTTCTTTCGGGGTTTTTTTGGTGTGTTTTTTTTTTTTTTTAAACTACGCATAAGCTTTTTTCAAAGCAGTCAGTCAGGGCTGGTCAAAGTCAGCTGCTGGGATCTCGAGGCATCGCTCGTTTTTAACTGCCAGAAGAATGATTTTCAGGCCTCAGAAGCTGAATAGGATTACAGGAGGTGGTCAACAGGGCAGAACAAGGGCTGAAAGAGCCATGCAAAGAAAAAAAAAGGAATTATAGAACAGGTACTGCAAACGATGCAGAACTGAACTACGTGATAAAAAGCTGCAAAGCTCGAGGGGGACCGCGTCCTTCGGGCCACTGCGGCGGGGCGAGAAACCCGAGGGTAAGCCCTGCCGCCACACAGAAGCATCACTTGAGATGCAAGGATTTCAGGAAGGAAATCTTGTTTCTCTTTCTTATTCTGATTCGAAGGAAACAAGCTTCTCTTTTCAATTTAAATATGATATAAAGGCTACAAACACACGGCTTTCAATGTGAGTTAAAAGCACCAAAAGAGCCCCTTTTGGCTGAGGAACTGAGAGAGGCCGAGCTTTGGTGCGTTAACTCTACTTCGTTTTCCCACCTGTTATTTTTTTGTAATGAATATTTCTCTTCGACGCACACCAGCGTTCATCTTTACAGATCTACCTTGACAATTAAGGCCAGAAAAATTTGTAATCCAGGGGGTATTTTCCGAACTAGCCACTCAGGGGTTCAGACAGACAAACACCCTCTCTTGGATCTGCTCACCAAGAGCTGATTTCATCTCCCTGGGTGTGCAACAGAACTCGAGACTCTCCACAGAACCCAGTCGCTCACCCGGAGGGATTTCAGGGTTCTTTGCGGCTTTTTTGAGAATTACAACCAGGAAAACACGAATTACTCTAAACACACCTCCTCCAGTAAGATATTCTTGACATTCACAATTTAATAGCTAAATATAAATAAGGAAAAAGTTACTTAAATTCCCTCAGCAAATCAATTCTTAGTCACTGAACTGTCAACAGTCTTGCAAAGGTTTTTTTTAGTATCTCACTGTATTACAACCTCACAGCTACCATCCCCGGTAAATAAAAAAATTCAAATTTTCTCTACAATCTTAATCAGAGGAGCACCAGAGCTCTCTGGCGTGAATTACTGAAACACTTATGTAGAAACTATTTGCTCTTCCACAGTATCACCTCTACGGCAAGCTTTGACCAACAGCTTTAGGACGGCAAATTAACTCTCCCCTGGGAAAAAATATTAAAAAAAACCCAAAGTTTGCCTTAAGAGTTTGTTTCTGAAGAAGCTGTGAGGAGCTGGACAAAGGCACCAGCTAACCTGCTCGCCCTTTCTGAGCAGCCACCGTTACTAAGGCATAACCAGCATACCTTTGCCTCAAATTCTTCTTGCTGAGCGGCTTATTTGAAAGCTTTCCACACCAAATCACTCAACCTATTAACAACCAAAACCCCTCCACGATTCGTTTTCCTAGCGGGAGCTATTCCTGAGAGCCCAGCTCCAAGGAGAGTGCAGCGCCGGCTGCTCCGAGCTGCAGCCCTGGAACTTGCTTTTGAAAATTTGGGGAGGGGGAAAAAAAAAAAAAAAAAAAGACCGGCCCTAAACCTGACGGAGCTCATGTCATTTTTCACCTGAGGGGCTCAGCTCCTCTTACCAGGGTGTGTCGCTTCATGTGCTCCCGGCGGGTGAACTTCTTGCCGCAGATCTCGCAGGGGTAGGGTCTCTCTCCCGTGTGGGATCGCATGTGTCTCTTGAGGATGCACTGGTGCATGGCTGAGAAACTGCAGTACGGGCACTTGAATTTCTTCCTGATCACCGTGAACTCGTTGACTGTTAAGAGAGCAAAACACGCCGGTTATTTTCGGGATGTCTCAAAAGGGCCAGTCTCCTCGTCCACCATTTCACTCTTAAATCAGTTCACTGCGAAATCACATTCCTGCCTCTTAACCATCTACGCATTTTTTTAATCCTTATAATATTGAAGCTGGGAATTTCAGTACCTTCATCAGAGAAGCTTTTGAACAAGGCAACACATAACCATTCAGCAGCACTCCACACTTGTTAAACGGTAAATAAAGAGGGCTGACAACCTGCTAGAACTGTCATGAATTACCCTGGACATCAAGACCTGAAATTCTAAATGCTCTCATTTGGGGAAGGAGTCGCCAGCCATGAATGCATCACCACAATACCCAGACGCTTCGCCTTTACTCCCAGGGCGACGCGAGGACCTCGTCCCACGCCCCAGGAGCATTTCGGCAAGACCACGGATCCCCCAGAAGACAGAGGATGGTCAGCACAAGCACACTCCACGTTACCCAACCGTCACCCAGGTCAGGTACAGAAATGTAAAAGGATGCACAACGTTGGGTTACAGCGTGAACCCCGCAAGCCTCCTCCCAAGCCACCTGTAGCTCTCGATGGATTTTTTTTCTGGCCCCCCCAGTCATGTTTTGCTGAACTAGAAAAGGGAGGAATTCTTTGAAACCATTCTGATACCGCTGATTCTTTTCCTCTTTCCTCAGAAGCACGCTGAAAGCTGACCCAGGGGACGGGACGGTACCAGCAGCCCAAAGATCTAATTTGGCAGAAGGCGGCACACAGCTCCTGCGCCGGGATTTCCTCCTCCAAACAGAGTCAAAGCACCCAACGCACCCGGGCAACACCGAGTATTCGCTGCTCCCCCAGGGCACCCACCCACCAGAAGTTTGGAAGTGACTGTCCACGCGGATACGAATTTACATCTCCACCTTCTAATAATTCTGTTGCCTTCCATTAGTATGTTAATTTTTACCCACTTTCCTCCTAACGGTTGTTATTTCTCAAAGCAATGTATATACGGAGCAAGGAAGGGAAGAAAAAGGCAGCACGTTCTAGTTCATCACCTTAAGCACGGTGTCGCGGAGGTAAACGGCTCTTTCTACTGAGAGATGCCTCTAAGTAAGGTCACACCATCCTTCGTCACCAGAACAATCATTTCAGCACAAGCTCACCCCAGAAAAAAGTACTCCACCAAGGTTTTTACTGAAGGCACAGTTCAAGATCTTAACAGCCGCCGTGATACGAATTTTGTCTCAGCATTTGGTTCGACTACTTGGAATTATACAAGCTCCGCGCAGGAAGCTTGGTGGAAAAAATACTTCCTTTGAGGAGCCGCTGGAATCGGATCCAGTATTTCTTATATTCTTTTCCTGCACTCCTAACACGCTGCTTTGGGCTGCTCGGCATCTGCGGTGGTCCAGCCTACGGGTGGGGTTTTTTGGTGGTTTCGAGGTGTGTTTCAGCACATTTTGTGAAGCTGTCAAGAGAATTTTCTAGCCCAAGGAGGGGGGGTGGGGAAAAAAAAAAGAGCCAACTCACCCGGGCTGTGGCTGCAATACTGAAGACGTGCAAAGTGAATGCTAAACCAACACCACACCTATCTCCTTATTTACAAGATTATTTTTTTAATTTAACTAGAATCTGAGAACTCTTTCTTACAAGAAAAATATTTTTTTGCTTTACCTTCTCCTTTGGATTTGACACCCTCTTGCCTGTGCAACCAGAGGCAAGGAGCCCACTTTCTTCCACAGCAAGCGTTGAGTTTAGAATATCAGCCATTTACGATAAATACGTTCCCAGTCCAACCTCGTAACTGCTCGATCATGGAGGCCACACAAATGCTTCTGTCCCCCAGGACCACGGTAACCCTACGATTACTGTGTCTAGACAAGGTAAGCAAGCTCTAAGCTGACCAGGGGCAGGGAAGAGGGGACGTGGAACCCTCCCCTTCCTCCAGCTCGAGGCTGTGTCCAGTCCTGCCCAACCCCACGGACACGTGGAACCGGCCGGCTGGGGTAAGCCCCATCCCTCCGGGAAAAAAAAAAGACGTGGAGATCCTGACGGCACCCAGATCTCGAGATTATGAAGCAAAAGTGCTTCTGAGAAGAGAATACCACAAAATCCCTCATTTCCTTCGTCGCCAGACTGCAGCTGATCCTGTCATTTCCTACACAACCAGATGCCTCCTCACTCGTCCCGTCGCTTCGGGGCTGAGCCGCTGCAGCAGCCGAGGGGGCAGCTCTCCATGGCACGTTGCTTCCGCACACACAGCCACACGTTTCGAACACATACCAAACACCGTACGCCTAATGTTTGGGCATTTCAAGAGCCCTCCAGATTTACTTTTGCCCGCGGCCAGGTCAGATCACTCGCGACAATGTTTTCAGCTTCTGGTACGCTCGTATTTAAAAATAGTCACAGAACATTTTTTTGCAGTTCTAGTTTTATTGAAAACTATTTTTTTTTCACCAAATATCTGCGTGTTCAGTTCTTGTATCTACAAAAGTAAACATCTGAAAACCAGCAGCACGGCTAGAAAAATAACTGCATCGCAGAGTTAACATTTTCACATTTTCACCCTGAAACGTGTGCACCCACAAGCACAGACATTTAACGGCCAACACACCGACTGTGGTACGAGTATCACCTTTTGTCTAAATGACACTCTTTGATATCAGTACAGCAGCCTTAAGGTTCTAAGAAATAACCTTTAAAAAGTTAAGAGCAGGAGCAGCGGTGTTGCCCGTAACACGACTACAGCACCAAGGAACGGAGGAGGTCACCCAGCCAGTGCCACAGTAAAAATCCACGGAAATATTTAGGAAGATGTGCCTTATTTAAAGCCAACACGACAATGCACAGAAAAATGCATCGGTATTGTCACTGCGAGTGATTTGACTTATTTCACTGAGGCTCTTACACGAAACAGGCTCCCACAGCCCAGACTCGAGGCATATTCCGCCTGCTCTGGAAACCACTTCGTAGTTAATCGTCACCGCAATACTGCACTCGGTTGGTTATTATGAAGAATTCAGAGAGAATTCTCACCTGCTTAATTTTTATAATATCGAAGGTTGTCAATAGCAAGGTGCAATTCAAACTCGCCATCGCCTTCCTGTGCCATTTTCAAACACAAAAATCCTGCTTTTCAAGAGTTTGCTCCGGGAGCTCGGGAAGCCTCTGCTATGTCAAACTCCACGGCTCTAACGTTTTAAAAAACTCACTCCGGATCCTGAAGGAAACACTGGAAACTCTCAGCGCTGAAGTCTGGAAGGTCTCTGATTATAGGCCAAGTGAAATACTGCTTAAACCTCTGCTAGAGAGAAGGAGTTGACCCGACTATAGAAATACAGTTCCCTGCTGAATTCAACTCTCAAATACGAGAAAAACGAACAAACACGCAACGTCATGAACTATTAATGCTGTGAACAAAGCCTCTGGAAATGTGCTAAAATTACTTTTGCTGGCACCTTGCTTTTTCAAGTCAGACAAATCCTACCATGCTGCTCCCAGATTTCCAGATAAGACTTATTTTGGTCACAATCTTCTCGTCCGGCTCAAATTTCTCCTTCCTTGCTTGCTGGTTATTTAAGAGCAAAATAAATTACAAGGCAGTTAAACCAACATCTGTAACAAGGGAAGCTGACAGACTAAAAACTGTGCACATTTACAGAGGGCTGTGATCCCCAATGCCAAAGGTGTCAATGGGAACAAGAGTGAAAAAAATGAAGGTGACTTTACAAAACAAACGAACGAAAAAGCTCCACAGGAAACTGCAGCCTCCGGGCTGCTCTAGTCCACTTTGTGCCCGATCTAATATTGCTCGTTTTGGTCTCCCTGAGATGCAATGCCACAATAAGAAAGAAATTTCCCAAAGAGCTCGAAAGATCACTCGTAGAAGTTGCTTCTGTCTCTTCTCTCACACATTTGGGAAAGCTCAAGCCGCTGACAAGCTGTGTTGTACCCAGAGCAGCTGGGAAGCACCACAATGAATTATGCTACTTTCACAGTTACCTTCATCTTTTGCATGTAAATATATATAGCAAGAGACAGAGAAACAGTTAATCTTTTAAAAAAATAAAATTAATTTCATATAAGAAAAACAGGAATTGCAGTACGACTTCTCCTCTCCAGTAACAGCTGTCGCGGATTTGGTACACGACCCCAGGTTACAGTTCGAATTTCTACACGAAGCTTCCTCTCGTCAGGTTCACCCCTGCACATGCAGTTTGGCTAACTTAATTACGTTACATAAAACAAACAGAGTCAGGAAAATTGACAAAATTCCTGAAAACCACAGCCTTTCTCCAGCACCTTCTTAAAACAGCCCCAAGCGGACTCACACACAATACTGACAAAACAGACAAACCTTGCAACAACTTTAAAGTCCAAATGAAATACCCTGTTGCACCTGTGAACAAGCAGCATGTTTGGTTGTGGTTTTTTTTCTTTTAAATGACACAGAAAATCAGACTTTAGAAACAGCTTATGGGGCTGAGCAAGCTTGTGCTTTCACAGTTCCTCACCTCAGGCTGGAAAAACCCTGAAACGCTCGAATTGTCTAGCAGACAGAGCGCTAGACCAGAACTCAGAGGACTGAATTCTATTCTCAATGCTATTGCTAACACGCTCGACAAGCTGAGCTACGTTATCTTCCCAGGGAATACAAGGAAAACCTCAATGTTTCTTTTATAAAGCACTTTGAGACCTACGGATCCAAAACCTCGCTGGTGGCACTCGCACATGGTACGACCACACCAACAAGGCCCATTCCACGCACTGAGAGAAGGGATCTTTGCACAAAAACTGCACCCAGGCCACAGTTACGCAGCGTCTGGAACCAGCACACGATCCCCCCAGTGGGCTTTAGGGAGCGACTCTACTTGTATAACACCTCCTGCAGGTTTATTTTGCAGCACAAGGGACAAGGGAACCCTGTTTGCTTTTCTTGGTTTTGAAGCACCGTCTCTATGCGCCTGTAGCTATGCGTCCCCAGGCTCCTCGTTTCGTCTCACGCCAGCCAACAGCTCCAAGCCGCCCAGGCAGCACGCTTTCCCGTGGCTCGCGAGGTTCTTCTGCGTGCCAAAGCCCTTGCCGCAGAAGAGACACACAAAAGTCCGCTCGTTGGAGTGCACGGACAGAAGGTGCCGGTTTAAGTCCGTCTTGTCTCGAAACAGCTTGGCACAGTTAGGACACTGCACCTTCTTGCAGTTGAAGTGGATGGTCTTCTCGTGCCGATCCATGTTGGATTTCAGCGTGAAGCTCGCAGGGCACTTGGGGCACTGGAAGCGGGCGAGCTGGCCGGGGGGCACGTCGCGCTGGGAGCAGGCGACCAAGTCGAAGGGGAGAAGCAGGGAGAAGGCGTGCTCGTGGGTGTGCTCCCGCAGCTCTTCAGCGCACTGGAAAACCCTCCCGCAGAAGCCGCAGGGCAGCCTCTCGGCCAGGAAGGGGCCGTCGGCCGTGACCTCCACGTCTTCGGATCTCGAGAAACTTGTATCTAAAGGAGAAGCACACATACACATGTAGAAATCGGTGACTTCTGGTATGAAACAAAGATGGTTTAAAAAAATATATTTTCTCGCTACTTGCCTGAATCAGAGTTATCCAACTGCCAAAGTGCTAAAAATCCATCGTAAGCAGCCTGCAAAGGAACAGCACGCTCAGGTTAAGGCCAGCACTGCCAAACCCACATCTTTGTAGCTCAGACTCCCACCTCGGCACGGCCTTCATCCCTTCTTTGAGGGAGGCTCATCGTTTGACTTGGCAACCCTACTTGTCTTTACAAAGCTTTCACTGCCAAAGCTGCCAAGTCCACTGGGCCCTAATTTGCAAGATTTGGTGTTTTGAAGACTGTAATTGAGATGCCTGTTTAGGTCCCAGGTAGCTATTTGGGTTCCAGTCCCGTGAAGCATCTGTAGCTCAACGGGAAACACCAGAGAGAAATTTTCTAGCAGATACCACAGAACTGGAAATTCTTCTCCGAGCCCTGCATCGCTACTTTTTCTTTCCACGTGGAAAAGCCCGCAGAAAACAAACCCCTTCAGCGTAGCTTCCTTGATGCAACAACGCTCTCTGGCATTGCCGATCCAAAATATAAATAAAAGCTAGGGTTTTTAATATTTTTTTTCTTTCCTCCCCCATAAACCATGTGCAATATGCCAGCACACGGCAGATGGCAACCCTCTAGGAGGCAGAGGCGTGCTGGGCAGGGCTGCTGGAGAGTGGGCAAGCGGCTACCGGCCGCTCCGACCAGCTCGCTTTGCTGTGACGGGACTGCCCAGGAAAAATCTGTTTTCACTCGCGGAATTAAAGCATCATTTCAAAACATTAAGACTAAGAAAGGCCACAGAAAGCTACGGATTTTATATCAGACTACTGTCATATGCAGAAAGCTAGCTTCCACGTGAATTGAGGCAGTTACAAGACCCGCCAGGAGCGGGCAATGGACAGCTGGGGTCTCAGCCTTCTTGTGCTGTTTCTGTGTCCTTGTATGCAACGTTTTGCAATCAAAGGGATTTAAAATGAAAAGGGCATGTGTTACTTTTTTAAAAACACCCTTTTTTTGAATGCAAGTTCTGTTGAGGTAAGGCAGAAAGGCTAAAATTAGGACAGCGCCAACCCCGACCTCAACAGGCTCCTAGTTTTAAAATAATCTGTTTTGTTTTTATAGGAAAAAAGCAAGCTAAGAGATTAAAGCACAAGGTATTTCAGTCTTTTGATAGTCCTAACTGGGGGGAACTGGATGAAGCATATAACCTTTGCATTTACAATTCCTTTGCACTTTCCCCCGCCCCTCGATCTTACCTGGGCTGAGGGGGGCACCTCTCCTTTGCCCGCGGTTTCTGGTGACATTTCACCAGAGGAGCAGACCTCGGGGGGGCTCTGAGTGGCAAGGTGTGCCGAAGGCAGCGACGGTGCTTCCACTTTGCCATCCCGTTCGCCCCTTGAACGAGTCGAGTTGGTGCCAGGCCCTGGGGAACACAGGAAACGAATCTCACCCACGTGAACCAGCACCAGCTGGTCGGGTTTTAAAAACGGCCTCGTGCCGGCAGCACAGCTCATCTTCCGTCCGCGGGAGGGAACGCAGCAGGACGCCGGTGCCAGGCTTTTG
This sequence comes from Apaloderma vittatum, assembly GCF_000703405.1. Classification (NCBI taxonomy): domain Eukaryota; kingdom Metazoa; phylum Chordata; class Aves; order Trogoniformes; family Trogonidae; genus Apaloderma; species Apaloderma vittatum. The sequence continues at coordinate 37,280 of NW_009734517.1, read as the reverse complement.
CGTTTTGGGGGTTTTTTTTGGTTTAGAAACCAGCCTCCCCTCCCCAAAAGGCCGCGTTCGGGCGCGATGCGTGCAGCGGCGGAGGTCTGTCGCAGGGCACGGGCGCTAACGAGTCTGTCGTGGGGAAAGGAGCGCGAATATCTGGAGCGATCCCGTTCCTGAAGGACGCCTCGTGGAGAAGCGCCGCTGCGAACGTGGACGTGGCAATCCGTACGTAACGTGCACACCAACTTTATTCTACTACGAACTCGCTTGAAAATTTACGTCAAGGCTTCAGATTTCAAGACTTGACCATGGTTGTTTTATTTAAAACGGTACTGTCACTCCTTGATCTCAAAGTGCTTTACAAAAGATCGGAAAAGTATTCCATTCATCCCGTACTTAGCAAGCACAGAGGCTCAAATATTTGTACAGAACTATTTGGTTATACCCGACAGTTGTTGCATTGCAAAAAGTTAAAAAGGAAAACACGATTCGTCCGGCTGAAGCAGAATCAGACCCTCTCGCCAACACTGCGGCAACAGCCAAATGGTCCATAACATTCTGGAGACGGCGCTGAGAATCAATGACAGATCTACGTGCAAATAAAGATGGTGCAATCGAGATCAGCGTACGTTACAAACCGTTAAACAAACTTTAACCGACACCTTGGCTGAATATTGCAATGACACGCCAAGCACGTGACTATTTTGGAGAAGCAAGCAGGCGAAATCGGAAGCAAACACGGCATAAAAGTAAACAAATTTGTATTTAAAGCACTGTATGCCCTAAAGGTGTTTTTTTTTTTCTTTTTAATTTCTAACACAAAAGAGTCGGTTGAAACCTTGAGGATATAAAACCCAGCTCCAAATAAAAATGCAAAGTTTACACCGTGTCCGAATACAATGCGCCGTGATCTGGGTCACAATAAAGCCTTTGCGTGAAACCACACAAAGGTTTCCAAATGTGAACAATCCCTAAACTAATTTTTTATCGGCTACCAGAGGAAATTCTGCATTTGTGCCACAAGCTGGATGCTTGATTCACCTTCCTCCGCTTTGATCGCGGATTGAAATCTTTCCCAACGGAGGTAACTCTACTCAAACTGTGACAATACTTGCCGTTTTCTTGCTGTTCTCCCTTAAAGACAGGACAACAAAATGCCCAACCCCCATAAATCAGAAAAAAAAATGGGAGGGAAGTGTGAATTTACCCATATATCCAGTTAAAAACTGTCCCCAGGAATCCAGCTGTGCAGCTCCCTAGAGAACTCCTGCCTAAACATCCACATGTTCCTCTTTCCCCCCCAAACATCCCCAACAGATCCAAACCACCTGGCTTACACTGAAGCGGCGCACTCTGACTGTCGACGACTTAGAGGCATCTCCAGGTTGTATTTCCTTAAAAAAACGGTCTTTTAGCACACAGTAAAGACAGACCAGTGCGTCTGGCTTCATTAATTCTTTATTAGCACCCTGAGAGAGCTGTGCGGGCTCCTAAGGCACTACGCACGTCTCGAAGCAGAAGTGAAGGCTCTTGAGCGAGCAGTGAAACAGAGTAAGGAGAAACAACAGCACGAGCCCCAAAGATGTACAACATGACAAAGTACAAAGATGATTTTTCAAGCAGTAATTCATATTTATTTGGTTTCAACAACTGCAAGCAACACAGCAAGAAAAACTCACTGAAATGACCCCTGCTTAGTGCATGAGAACGCAAAATGCATCCGGATTTGTTTTGTCCCCGTTCCAACTAGTATTGTGAGAAACCTCTGTCCCTCCTAAAATTTTATTGCAATTGATTTTTATGAAAAGTATTTGAATTTCCAAATCAGAAACCAAAAGCACTTTCCTTCAGTCAGCTTTGCATACAGAGGACGACGCACTGGTTCAGCAG
>NW_009734517.1:9460-35374 GCF_000703405.1 Apaloderma vittatum | reverse complement strand
AGCAGTTTATATCTGAATACAGTATTCTCTGACAGCTGCATAGTAAAATATTGTGGAAAAGAGAAAGGCAAAAGTTATTGTATCTCCTTTAAAATTCCATCCATTCTCCCCTAAATCTTCGTTTAGCATGTACAAAAATTCCACGCCAAGCTGAATACCTTTTAAGTCCCTCGTGGGAAAGCTGACCACGGCGTAAAATGTATTCCTTTAACATCCAGTGCAAGCAGAAATTATTGGCTCTAATGAACCACTGACTAAAAATACCGTATTAGCTGGTTTGCCCAAAAGAAAAGGGCTCTGTGTACCATGCAATCACTTGGCCAGCAACCTTTGGAGGAATTGCTTCTATAAACAGTTTCAGCTGCAACAGGGTAAACAGGAAAAGCCAAACTTAGACCTATAAAAAAGTATGCAGTGTACTATTTTGAAAAAGTGGAAGAGTTGTCTTCTAATGGAGTCAGTCACCCCAAAACCTGAGAGTTTTCCGTTTTTTTTTTTACGTGAGAGAACAAAGTTGTACACTAACTGACTCATTTTCTACTGAATATCAAAATTCTCGTTCTCTTGACGATACTTGGCAAACCCAGTCAAAAACATCCAAGCTAAAGCCTCCAAGACTTTTGTGGCTGTGGTGTAACCGCACGGAACAATGCTACCAAAGTTCAGGATCCGAACTGAAAGAGGACGCACATCAGCAAAGCGAGGAGCTCGGGACCACAGCACCGTTGGGCCTGGAAACCAGCCCCGAAGAACCTGATTTTACAGATCAAACCAGGAGAACGCGCAAAGAGGCAAAAGGAACCTCTCAGCAAGTCTTACCTGAAAGCCATCCCCAACACCCCCCCGAGCAGGGTCAGAACTAACGCTACCCAAGACGACCTCGGCGTTACCCACGAATAAAATAACCGACACAGGCTCTGGGGTTTTTTCGGCAAAACGTGCGTGTTCCGTATGTTTCTGACCCACGAATAAAATAACCGACACAGGCTCTGGGTTTTTTTTCGGCAAAACGTGCGTGTTCCATATGTTTCTGATAAACACAGAAATGACATCAAGCTTGATGACACACCGTTGTCGAGGGTCATAAATTCTCTGAGCCCTTCAGCTGCAGGTTATATCACCCACGTGACCAGGTATTTCAATTTTCGCCTCTGATTTCAAATCACTTTGAACCAGTTAACTTCAGAAACGCTGGGCATATGTCGTGATAAAGCAACCCTCACACATCCCAGGTTTGCCATCAGTAATTTCACACTAAAAGACACCACGAATTAAGCAAAAGGAACATGGGGTAAAATGAAAGCCTTGGGGTATCCTCTAGTAACTTTTACAACAGCATGGACTGTGCACAAGGAGAGTTGAAAACTTGTGACGTACGCGGTAACTTGGGGAGTAATACCCCCTTTAGGAACGGCTCACCAGAATTTTCAACGCGTATAATGCACTCTTCGGATCTATCCACCTCCATGAAGTCTTTTCCTCCAGAAAAGAAAATTAAACCTGAGCACCGCTCCTTGAGCCAGTTACTTACTGTAGTGCTTCCTAAGAGAATATGAAGACAACCCACTCACAGCAGTTAAGATTAAAAAAAAAACAAAACTACTTTACATTTTTCTCAACTCAAGAAAGGTTGATCGCTTAACATTCTCGAAATTAGTGCGTTACTCTTTTACATCAGACAGATGAAAACCATGCTGGGTTTGGTTTAAGAAAAATATAACTTTTTTTTACTGCGCTCCTGCCTACTCCCCCTGCCTTTTTTTTTTTTTTAATATGACCCAGAGCTTAAAATGACTCAACATCCTCAAATTGTGTTTGAAGAAAAATGTGAAAAACACCTACAAAGCTAGCACCAGCCTTGACTGTGCTTTTAGATCTCCAGAATATTCTTACCAATTGCTTTACTGTCATTTTATACACTGAAAATGCTCATTAAACTTGATGTCCTATTGTATTCAGTAACGACCACTTAAAAGCAAGCGAGACTGATGTTGGAACATCTTTTTCAAGGGATTAAAATAAATCGATATCTGTGAATCTGAATAAGATGAAAGAAAAGTACGTCCCTTAATTCCCTGCTTCAGTAAAAATCCTCTTACCAGGTCAGAGCCACATCCACCTACTGGCGTGAGAGCTCCAGACCAAGCGAGCAGTCTTCTTCCTGTCTTAATCAATTCACTTTGCTTCCCTAAAGATGAGATCATCGAAATTTAGGAAAACGAAATTCAAGTAAAACAGGGCTCTCAAACGCAGGCTGGACCTCCCGAGTCAGCACGTCCCTTAATGAGCCATCACTTCCACCCTTTTCTAAACGTATCGAGCTTTATTTTTAAACCCAGTTGGTCTTCTGCCCACTTGGGCAACTTCTAGCCCCAACTTAGGACTGCCTTATCCTCATCTGTCTTTGTGCCAAACGGTCCTTCAGCTTTTAAGTAAAATCTGAAGTCCATCGATCAAGAGAAGGTAGAGGGCAGCCCTGTCGTTATTCCTGTTTATCGTGATGAAGATGAAACTGGTGATTTCGCCCGATTTTGCGAGTCACGGAAGTGCACAGACCCGCTCCCACCCACGCCGGTGCCAGCTGAGGGCACTCTTCGCACTGCACACAAGCCCGGTGACTAAACCGCTGCCGCACAGGATCGCGGCTCTTTCACTGCAACGACGAGATTTTTCAAGCCAGGAGCCCAGTTCCAACCATCTAAATCTGATCTGAGATCATTCAGCAAACGAGTTACCGCGGAAGAAACAAGAACACTATATTAGCAGTTCTCACCAAACACTTAAGCTGCAGAATAAGGTACAAAAATCCTATTTTGTCCTCTCTAAACTTAGAAAGGTTTTTTTGAAATAATTCTACTGTTCAGACACAAGAAGTGAAAAGAGATACTAAGACTGACACCACGTTGGCCACTGATTTCCCTTTATCATACAACCCGCGTTACCGTTGAAAGTTACCTCTCTTTTGCCACTGCGGAAAGCAAAACTAAAATAACAGATATCTTAAAGGAACGTTTCATTCTATTTAATTGCTCAATATTCTCAGTAAAGTTTAAAATAAACCTTGTCTGCTGGAATCTAACACGTAGTGCTCAGAAAGCCACCACCCGCTCCATTGCGTGTCACAAATGATACCCCCAACTTCCCCAGGTGTTATTAAAATACAGCATTAATAATCTTTCTTTCTCTGTGCATTGGAGGATCAAAGTGGTTTACGATTGCAATGAAGAAAATTCAAATTACGCTGTAAAATAGGCTATCCACACGTAATGGTGCACATCAGCTGTCTCCAACAGACCACCAGTAGAAAAATAGTAATTTCCATGCCTGAGTGTAATAAAACAATCAATAGCTGCTCGTAACTTAGGAAGAGGTCTAAACGCAAACGGCAAGAAGTAAAAATCAGCGATCTACAAAATCACAACTGTTTCGACAGACACAGCAGCAACAGTCAAGTCTTTCAACATCAGTCAATTTTGAGTTCAAAACCTTCAGAGTTACTTCTTTTACCATAAGGACTCAAGTACTTTGTTTGTAAGTACCACTTTGCAAACAAGTAAAACAGACATTTGAGGACCAGCGCTACAGACATGCACTAAACACTTTCTTTCAGGGCTTCAGCAGCTGACATTAAAGTTGGGTCTGTACCAAACACAGGTTTCCAAATTCAAGTGGGATTAAGCAAGACTTAAAACTGGATGTAAACAAATCAGCAATAACAAACGAGACAGCGATTTGTACTTCCTTCTCGCTAAGGACTTCGCTTAAAGTGTCGGTAAGCAAAAAAAAATAGTATGTAGATAAAAACACAAACTTACGCGAGAGAGAATGCGTGCCTTTGGGCAAGTACTCAAACAGCAGAGAACTATCCTCTCCCAGCATGTCGGCTTTCAGCGACAGCAAACTGTTCTTACTCATGAGAGCCGCGCGCAGGTTGGCGACGGTGGCAGCCTGGAGCGCATCCTCCTTCTCCGGGGTGAGGGGCTGGGAGATGTAGCTGGCCTCGCCGCCCAGCAGGGCCTCCTCCACCGGGCCGTAGGGGTCCGGCCGCTCCCCTCGGCTGTCCGAGCGGCTGGGCTCCGTCACCGTCACGTCAGCACCTGCGCGGACAAAAGAGGCTGTCAAAGAATCACAGAATGCTGGGGTTGGAAGGGACCTCTAGAGATCACCCAGTGCCACTCCCTGCCAGAGCAGGGTCACCCAGGGCAGCCACACAGGAACGCGTCCAGGTGGGTTTGAAAGTCTCCAGAGCAGGAGACTCCACACCCTCTCTGGGCAGCCTGGGCCAGGGCTCCGGCACCCGCACAGGGAAGAAGTTTCTCCTCACGCTGAGATGCAACTCCCCATGTTCTAAATTAAACCCATTATTTCTTGTTCTATTGCTGGGCAGACATGAACCGATTCCCAGGACTGAGAACCAGGAACCCGTCACCACCTGGTTTGGCCTCACTGTCATCTCTCATGTGACGCTGTTGTTTCTCGCCCCTCCTTTTTTCCAAAAGTCTGAGGCTGAACGTGGCCGTTCAGGGGTTCTGCTCCTCCAGCCCACGCCCCTCGGCTCTCTCTGCTTCTGCCCCATCGACGGGTCCGACCTTCAGCGCCTGCCAAGGGACAGAGATACCCACGGCCTCCCCACAACCAGGAACTGCATAAAACTTCATTGATTTTAAACTGGTATTTCAGGATAGCGCCGAAATCACGTTCAAATGCTTAAGTTCTGTTTCCTTCCATAACTTCACTCCTCTAGTCCAAATTTTCATTCTTTTCTTTCTTCCCCATGATGAAGGTTTTGAAAAATCCAGTAGTAAACAGCCTCTAATAGTGGGCTGCTAATTAGTATAAACCCCTCGGGATCACTTATCTGAAGAACACACAGCAATCAGAGCTCCCCAGCATCTATCACCGGGTAGGTTTCACACAGAAGTGCTACAGTCAAAGACGAACCCCAAAGACACAGATTAGCCACCTGACAACAGGTAGCTACAAAGCAGCTCTCTAAAAACCTAACAAGACTATTAGAAAAAATCCAGTTAACGAACCCAAACAAAAATGAACAAGGAATGGTGACGTTAATTCCTCCCTGCAAAAACATCATTCGTCTTTACACCTTTGGGAAGGTGCAGTTAAAGGCTCTCTCTTGTTTGAACTTTGGCTCTCCTTCAGCCAATTAATTTATGCATTTTTATGTAGAGGAAAGCGAGTCATATTCCTCTCTATTCTTCACATGAAATAAAAAAATATCTACAAAAAAGGGCCGTTAACCCTGTTTATATAAAGCACGTAAACCAAGGTGCAACTAGAACCTGCAGCAGGAGCATGACGCCGACACACTCACACCCAGCCAAGGATCAGTAAACCGGGCTCCAGCTCCCACAAAGGGACCCTCTGCAGCGCCTGTTCCACGGAGGTGGAGAGGGCAAAAAGCCCACCCAAAGGCGCTGATAACAAGCGATCAGACAGAAGAAGAAGCTGTTTGGCAGATCCTGAACATTGCCTTGCCTCCTAGTTCAAAACACGTTTAAATCTACTTTGTGCAAGAGGTGACTGTGACAGGTTCCAATAGCGGCTGGGCAGGTACAAAACTAACCCTCGGGGGCTGTCACGAATCCGGCCGCGCTTCTCAGGGCGAGGAACCCAGGTGCTGTCCGTGTACGTCACAGCCACAAACCCCGACAGAAGGTTTCAGAGCTCACGAGAAGGGAAGAGGAAGAGTGTGGCACACTCAGCTGCAGCGTTCAGCCCCTTCAAACCAGGGCAAGGCATCAATCCACACAGCCTTATTAAAAAACCCGCTAACGAGGACAGCGGTACAGTGCCTCCCTCCTGTAACCTGGAAAGCGGCTCCAGGAGGATAACGATTTCAATCTCATTTCATGGGTGGTAACTGCCGGAGGAAGCCGCGGGGACTCGCTCAAGGTGGCCAGGAGCCGTCAGAGAATTTCTCAGTCTCAGCCCAGGGCACGTCGGGATTCCTTAATACGTTCACTTTCTTAAGCTGTGCTGCGCTGCCGGTACCTCTCACTGTTAAGATTTTCCACTTCTTATAAAGAACAAAAAGCCTCAAAGCAAACAATAAGGAAAAAATCCATCATTAGAGAGCTCTCCAACAGCCCAGAGGTATAAAGAATACCCAAGGACTCAGCAGCAACTACGTGAAGCATCTGAGATGCTCCCTCTTTAAAAACAAACCACTTTCCCCTCTCCATCTGTGTTTTACTTGTATAATCTCATACACTCAAGTTTTATTAAGAAAAATAATTAAATTGCTTTGGATTTTTATGTATTTTGTCACTCCCCTGTCACTGAGTGAGCAGTTAACAGGTATATGGATTTTTCCAGATGGTAAGTTTGTTTGACAAACAAACATTTCTCCGTACAGGGAAACTACAAGAGCTTAAAACCCAGCAGCTGTTACACACGGTGGCGAAGAAAGCAGCCTGTTAACCCGGGAACGTAACAGCCAGCTTTATCAAATCGGTCACGCTAACGCCGCTACTCCTCTGCTCCTCACCGCCAGATCACAGCAAATAACTCGGGCCAGAAGGGGGGTTTGTCAACAAAACCGGAGCTGCCAAAGAACAGGGCAGGCAGTAAATCACCTTCGCGTTTGCTCCCGTCCCTTCTCGCAGCCGACTGCAGACGCTGAGTGACAGTTGCCAGAATCTCTTGCTGCCTGCTGCACATAAACACTAATTGCTAAAACACACGCAAGATTAATTGTAACCACAACAAGACATTGAACATTCCTCAAAAGCCAAGATCAGAGACAGACAGTGAAATAGAGGGTGTAGAGCTTCCAGTATTTATAGCTGATGTAACCTAATCAAATACACATTAAAGCAAAATAAATATCCACTTAGTCACAGAAGTACCAAAATACTCTCAGTCCACCAAAACGCCCCAAAACCGCACAAAGTTCCTCTTTGCCGCGCCTCCGAAACCACTTCTCTCTTTTCTCTACAACACAGCTTCTTTTAAGAAGATTTCGACAAAGGATTATATGAATCAAAGCACCCGTCACTTCCCGGTAATCTAAACTGTTTACTACAGTGCTCCAACAGTACGTAAACCGAGCTTTGGTAAATGAGCTTCTCTTTTACAATTACTCAACGAGAGCTCCATCCAGCTCCTCCAGGTCTCGTTTTTCATGCCACTGAGCAGGTCTCTGCGACCGCCCCGGCACAGGAAGGAAATCCCGCTGGGGGCAGCGAGCTAAAGGCGGGATTAATGCCGCTCTGAAAACCTGAGCTCATTAGTCTCTTTAGCAAATAATTATTTTGCAGTTATTCTATTACACCAGCCTGCTTTCCAAAACACAGAACCTTCAGAAGAGCTTTATTAGTTTGTCGACTTGGATAAGTATTTTTTATCATTATTTTTTTTCCCCCAAAACATAATGCAGGGTCTGTTTTTTATGATTTTGCCAACAGTATTTCCACACGTCTCTGACACTCAGAACCAACATTTAACTGGTAGGGTACTTATCTGCACACGAAAGCCTAACGTAAAAGGCACATAGGGAGCCCGATCATGAGCACTTTCTCAGAGACCTCACATCCCCGCTGAGCACAGCACAGCTCTTCATTCCCAACCACACCACCCAGACAGGCTTTAACAGCTCTGTGAACTCCATCTGAAGACCTTAATTACTTTAATACTTAAGAAAATTCTCCTGCATTTCTTCTCTCCATTTCATTTTTCCTTGCTATGGCTTAAACTCGGCTGTTACCAAACTACCTCCTGCGAGCTGACTTCTCTCCCACCACTTATTTCTCGTTGACGTGGCTTTTATCTTCTCACTGTGCCCCCAGTAGTGATTTCTGTTGTTTCCCAGACTCCCAATGCCCTTATTCTCTTCCATTGTTTTTTTTTAATTTATTTTTCTCTCTTTCAACTTTTTTCCTCCATTTTCTCATGCACATAGTTGAATATCTTCTAGAAATGTGTAGCTGGAGGACTAAACCCATGAGAAGAAACGTGTGAAAAACAATCACATGAAATCACATTTGCTGCTGGACGATTCAAAGCTGAAACAAGCTCTTCCCCAGGAACTAAAAGCGACGTTTCACCAGGTCACTACTCCTCAATATTTGTCATTACAGTCTTGAGGTAAAGTGAGATCCAAGAAGTCTGTCATCTTCTCTTCAAAGCCCCTTTCTGCTTGGCAGAAACACTTCTCCTCTGGTCTTCTGAGTTTCCAGGATGACGAGGTCGCACGACGTGTATCGCCAAGCGACTGCCCACCCCATCGGCGCGCCCCAGCCGCCAGCGAGGTGGGGGAAGGCAGTCAGCAAATTCGGCAGCCCCTGGGAGGAGGGCCACGGTGTGCAGCTTATCCTTTACAGTCAAAGCTTTAAGCTGGTTTCTGTAAGCGCTCTCGGCCACCCTGGCAAACTCCAGGAAGCTTTTAGGAGCCCCTCCATCCTCTCCTCAACCCGAATGCTTTTTCCCGCAGCACAAGCCATTTCTCTGAGCACAGGTTCTCCTTGCTCAGCACCTGGAGAAAACCACAAGTCCCCACGACCTCTAAAGACGACAGCGGTTCAAGTCATCTCCTACCATAGAAAGCACCCTTCCCCTTCCCCTGCAGCACCCGTTGGGGCAGAACTTGAGCCTGCAGGTGCTCCAGCAGAACCGGCGCCATCATCCTGCCGGCTCCACCAGCATCCTTTTACCCCAACACCAGTAACGGCCCCAACTAAACCCAGCCAGAGCCTCTGGCTGCTTCTATTTTGTGGACACTTGCCAAAGCGAGCGGTGACAGCAAGATCCCACAACTACCTGGAGCTCATTGAAGAAACCCTTCATTATCTTATATGCTACTCTTATTTCTAAAGCACACCTGACAGTGACGAACAGGAGACCCCCAGCCAAGCCTCCCATGGGCAAATGGGAAGCAAAGCTGGCAAAGTTTATAGGGGGACAGAATCTTTTTTAAGGCTCGTAGAATAAATTATATTCGAAGTGACTTCAGGGCTACTTTTAGAGTAGCTCACAGGTTTGTACAACCAAGTTCTGAGTATCTGCAAGGAGAGCGGTACCACAACTTCTGCAGGCCCCTCTTCCATCCTTTGACAACTCAATGAAGAATTTCCTCCTTTTACTCCATGAGAATTTTTCTGCCTGTAACGTGTGTCCATCACTTCTCAGCCTGTCCTCACACGCCTTTGAGAACGGTCCGACTCTGGATAACCCCTCCAGTTCCCTTCTCCCAGGTTAAACCAAGTCATTTCAGCTTTTCCTCTCACACATTATCTTGACGGCCTCAGCCAGGCTTGCTCAAGTTTGTGAGAGTCCTTCTTGTCCTGGAGATGACCAGACTGGATCTCACACTCCAAAGGTGGCCGTGACACACCACGTAGGCTCTTCGTCAGGCACCCGAGCACGCAGCCAGCCGTCGCCGCCGTGGAGATGCGCAGGCTCCTCGTCAGCTCGTTAGTCACCACAACACATTTTCTGCAAAGCTGCTTTTCTCACTCCTTGGCTGCCAACCCACACTGGCGGTGCAGGGGGTTACTCCATCCCACGCGCAGGACTTCACATTTGTCTTTGCTGAATTCATGCTGTGTCTGGCACCGCTGCCTTCCAACAAATCATTCCTCCCAGCCTGCTGGCATCCAACAACTTGCTGAGGGTTCGCTCCGTCCCACCACCCAAGTTGTCAACGAACCCTGGAAGGTACCTGCGATGGATGCAGGGATCACGCTTTCTGGGGCAGTTGTTTAGGATCTCCCGCACACAGCCACATACATTTTAGCGTGGTGGCAACCATAATTCTTTTGTTTGGTTGGTATAACATGACAAGCAGAAAGTGCAAAGGGGGCAAGCAAGGAGGTCCCAACATCAGCGGCTTCTCCCACCCCAGATGCTCATTCCTGCAGCCTCCCTCAGTTGTACCAAGACCACGTGTATAGTTGTGAGGTGAACTCGCGACAGGAACTAATATGTTAAAAATAAACTGGTTTATTAAAAAACGTTATTTTTAAACACAGATCAGTTCCCCAATCCGGTTCACTACACGGCTGCACAGACATTTTCACCGGAACAACTGCAGGAGAGCGTGGGGGTGCAGTTAAGTACTAGGGGAAAGTGGGAGTCACATAAACTCAGCTTTTCTTTCAAGGACACTGCCAAATCGTGACCCAGGCCAAACCCTTCTGGAAAAAGGTGAATTCAAAGACTTCATTTTCTGAGGTTCTTCTATCTAATTTGTGTCAAGTATCTTGAACAGATCTGCCTGACAGTAGATTTCATCTAGAATTTCAGGGATGATGTTTCTTGTATAAGTTTAGGAAGATTTGGCTTGATCTCCTTCTGCGCAAAAGATATAATTAATTTTTATCTTAGAGGAAAAAAAAAAGCGCTTTAATTTCCTAGTGGTTTTTCTTGGGAGGGGGTGAAGAAAAAAAAAAGGAGAGCACCCAGGCTGGTAGAAAAATGAAAATCGTTTACCAGCTGCTAAAAATATCCTTGAAGCTTGTATTTTAGATACCCCCTCCTTTCTAACAGAAATCCTTCAGAAGTGTTTCACAACTTACTATTTGTTAAGCAAAGCCCAGCACTCTCACATACTGTAATATTTACACAGAGAAGCCACGCTCTGAGCTCTGTTGGTTTTCATCAGCGCTATTTTACAAACACGGGAGTGTGCATGTGGATATAATAAACGTGCTCAAAATAAGTTCCAATTTCATAACCGGGGAAACTATCGGGCAGACACAGCTCCGGAACCACAACATACGTGTTCCTTAAAAACTGCCTCCGTGTTGAAGGCTGGGAGATTTCCCGAGCGAATCCTCACGGAACCAAAACCGTGAGCTCCTTCGGGCTGAGTCTTCCCACCCCTCTCCCTCCAGGTTCAAGTCCTACTACAGCTTCTCCGCCGTGACCTGCGCTGTCGGGGTTTGAGTTGCTGAGAAACACGCTCCTGCAGAAAAGAACCTGCAGGTTTCCCACGCTGTTACTGCTTCTGGAAGGCTCGGGGGAGCCCACGCCAACCGAAAGGTTGCAGTCAGCTGACAGGCCTGAATATCATTTTCAAGCCTACACAGCCAGAGGATGTTCACCGTGTATGTTCTACCAACAGAAATTCTCCTCAGTGTCTCTAGAAGAGTATTTCTGAAATGAAACGGGCTCGTTCTACACAAATACAGCTTGGTTTTATATTGATATATCTGCATCAGTACTTTAAAAAAATAAATATATCTCCAACTTTGTCTTCCTCAAAACAGTACAAATATCAAGTGGAAAATTTCTTCCATTCCTCTAGGTATTTGAAAAAAAAAAATATCCAATTTTATCTTATTCACGTAATATTTTTCTTTCTCATGTTGAACTCTGCAGATGTTTTTCTGTGGTCTGTGGCAGCAGAAGGTGCTCCTGGCCCCAAACCCAGCTGCTTGTCACTGTTAGTGCCCAACTGTTTGTTGGTTGCAGAGCAACCCTGGTTAAACAACCTGATCTTCTCCAAAACGAAGTACAGCAAAACAGTCAAATCCAAAGAGAAAAATGGTTAAATTGGACGAGTTAATTGGTTTTGAAACTATTCTAAGACAGAATAACAAAGCAGTCCTTGCAGAAGTAGGAACGACCGTGTGATGAAGAAATACCTTAACCCCACTCGTTTCCCCCAGATATGCAGAGAACGGTGCAGTGACTTCAAACAGACTGTCACTAAAAAAAAACATTAAGGTTGACTGTAAGCTTAATCTCTTTTTCTAAGTCTTGTACTGGTACAGTAAAAGGACCGATATTATTCTCTGCTGCTCCTCAGCACAGCGCCAGTCTCCTGCTGCACATCTGCACGTGAACAGACACAAACCTGAAGGGATAGAAACGTAACGTTCGAGCATCCCGCTAAATACGAACACCAGCACTCCTGATACGACATGGTGCCGAGTTGTAACCTTTGAAAATCCTCCAAACAAACATTTACCTTTTGAAAGCCTGTAAGAAATGTAAAAAAAAGAAAGCCTTGTAGGAAACATTAAGAAAAAAAGAAAGAAAATCTGAGACCAATACAGCAAAGTCAGGCATTGGTTTTGATTCCTAGACACGGCATCTAAACAATTTCTACTGTGTTTTAATGCAAAAGCAGCACTTTGAGCACGAAAGTCCTGAACAGTGATGATTGCAAAGTAGGATAAGAAGTTTTTTAGGGAAAAATTCTAAGACCTTCTCGATTTATCACTTGTAATTTCAATAAAGAAGCAAAACAAAGTGAAAAAAAATGTTTGGGGAAAAGCTGAGATCACTGTGATGAGCCTAGCGTAACCTCGGCACACAGGACAAATGAAATAGCGAGAGGGGCACTAAGAGAGGGGAAGTGCCTCTGATCTCGGGAGTTAAAGCAGATTAACAGAATCAGGGCTGTTACCATAGGGAGGAGGAAGAGGAGGAGGAGGAGGAGGGCTTTGGAGCCTGGGGAAAAAGGAATGCAGGGTGGGGAAAGGAAACAGACACCAAGCTTTGAGCTAAAGCTGGGTTAGGGTGGAACCTTTTTAAAGCCAGGGTGTAGCCAGGGAATGAGTGTCTGGGTTTAAAAAGCAATGATTTTAGTTTCCAAACTTGAAAACAACCTGACGTAACCCTTTAAGAGCAGAAACTCAAAAAATCAATCCTGCAAAGGTTGCATCCTAATAATTTCATTAGCCTGTGGCGATTCAGAAAACCTGAACGATTGACAGAGCGCTCTCCGTGACGGTTCTGCAAAATTCAGCGTGAGGGGACAGCGGTCTGGGGGACATCAGGATTTCTTTTTGGGGGGCTGGTTTGGTGCTTTGTTGCTGCCAGCAGCCCCCTCCCCAGAGGGAACGGGGTACTTGGAGCACCAAAGACAGTCCAGAAACCTGGGCAGCTCCCTAAGCCAGAGGAATGCAGAACACGGGCTAAGCTGATTTCAGTGCTAAGAAAGAATTCTGGGGGTGGCATTAGAGCACAAATCTGTAACCCCTCCAGGTCTGGCTGCGAAAGCAAGCCCAGCATCGCTGCCTCCCACTCCTCAGGGTGTTAAAATACCTCCCCAATGAAAATATCGTTAAAACCCCCTTGATTGTAGCAAAGAAAATTTTAATGCCTTGCATCGTAACTCGAACTTAGTGAAAAGCAGGTGGAAAAATGCAGTGATTAACTTGATTTTCTAAGTGGCAGGCAATTTGTAATTTGCTATTTATTACCTACGCTCAAAAATAATTCAGCACCTTTCCAATAAGCTGAACATTTTGATCTAAAACGTTCTTTCTCCTTGAAAGTGACCTTTCCAAAACTGAGCGTAGAAGAATGATCTAAATTAAAAAGAGTAGGAAACTATCAAAATTGGAGCCCGTGTTGTTTTAGGAGATCAGATATTAATACGACAACGGAAATTTTAAGCAGTCCAGCTTTCATTCATGCCTGTACGAAACACTTAAACACCTACCTGCAGTTTTCACACTGCAGCCACAACTGAGCCCACGGCAGATGGACTGGAGACTCCGTATCTCCAAAGCTAAATCTATTCAAAGGAAAAATAAATAACTATTCCGTCCCAGGGATCTTCCCAGCTTTCAACACTGGACGTTTTCGATCTACGCCTACTAAGACCTCCCTTAGCATCGTCATCAATACACAAAAAAAATCTACAGTTTACCAATATATCTTTATTTAAGATGAACAGTGAATATTAAGTATGTGACGCCTCGTCTCACAACAAATATGCTTTTCATACACTTTTTGAAGAGCAGGGCAAGTGGTTTTGGAGTGGCTGGAGCAGATGGATCGATGTGCCACTACGATGGGAGAGGCAGAGCAGCACGTGGGAGCACTTGAAGCTGGAGCAAAAGGTTTTTAATCTTGGGCTGCAGAAGTTAAAAAGAAGAGTGAAGAATGACTGGACGAGAGTTAATCTCAGGGAGGTTTATCCATCTCTGACGGGAACAGCTGGGTACAAAAGCCTAAAAAAAAAATCAATTCACTCATTGTGCCTTAATGCTCACCAGGTACTCCCAGCACAGCCAGGTTCCCTCCTCTCTCCAGTCTGTCTCAGGTACCACCTGCACAACCACAAATTCAGGCTCTTTGTTCTCAGCACTTGTCATCAGTTCTCTATTATCCCTCTTCCTGCTCCTTCTTCTCTTCTCTTCCCTTTCTCTCTTCTCTACTCTGTTGGCACAATTCTTCACACCAAGTAGCCTCCGTCACCAAATGCAAAGCTCAATTCTTTCTGAGCTCTTTCACGCTGCGTTTTCATTCATATTACCCTGCAGTGCTAACCTGCAGATCTTTTTTTCTTCTCTTTTAAACACCAGCTCTTCAGGACAAGTAAATTGATTATTTATAAAGCATCATGTAAAGCTAGAAGTATTATGAACGTTTTGCAGAACAAACATAAATAAATAAATAAATAAAATCTTAAAGAGTTCCTTAAACACCCGAATCCTGAATCCAAACACCACGTTCATTTTTTCCCCTCTTCTCATTATGCAAGACCTCTATTCCACTACTTGCACTAATATGCTCACCAAATATCACAACAGCAACAACGGAATTTTCACTGTTTTGGGGTTTTTTTTAAAAAAAAAAAGATATCAAGGAAAGATTTGAAGGTTTGCCACAAAAAGTCCGTCAGCTTGGTGAGAAAAAGACTTTTTTGGCAAGAATATAATCTTCCTATGAGAATACAACCTACACATTCACCTACCTGCACCCAGACAGGTCCAGAGACCTCACCTGCGCAAAATTAGCCAAGAGTTCAGCTAGAACAAGCTCTTTCTTGCCTCCTTCCAAAAAATCAGCTCACTATATGATCCAGCTGTTAAGCATCTGGGCTCGCCAACAGCTCCTGTAATCATAATTTATTCTCTGGAAGTCAAGACAGAAAAAAAGGAGAGGAAGAAGCTCCCAAGCCCAGCTGTCTCCAGTCCTCACGGAGAGCCAGTAGCACAACTCCCTGCAGCAGGCACCAAAATCAGATTGTGTCATCGGGAAACGATGAACTCGACTGTCTCCTCGCCACGAGGGAGGAAACTTGTGCATAATTAAAGATTTTGATGGGAAAACATGAAAAGGAACTTGGAACTCTGCAAAGTCAGAAGGACGTAGTGCGGTCCTGCCCATCCTTCCCAGGAAGGTCACCAGGCCGGGCTTACTGAAGTCCTAAAGCTCTTCTCAGAGAATACGACAATCTCATGTCAGGTACCCAAAGTAAAGCAAGAAGATCCCCAGCTGTGGTGTCTTTAAAAACGACTGTTCTGTTTTGAAAATAATCAGCTTCATTTCACAGTCAATTGGCACACAGAATTCACTCGCAGCTTTAGGGTGCCAACACTCAGAAGATGTGTGGGAGTATTTCCCTAGAAATAAATTCCTGAATCATAACTACTATGCTTGAATTAACACATTAATAAAACCACCAATAAATCCTTCAAAAGCCACCCTCCAAGTGACAGAGTTTTCCATGATATGAAGAGGCAAAACCAGCAACATCTTGCTAGCTAAACAGCTCTTCTGGTGAAGATAACTGTCCTCTTCGGGGAGAACCTTTTAAATGCCACCTGTAGCACCTTGCAGTCCGTGCACTCAGGGTGAGTAGCCCTGTAAAAACTTTATCCAGCAATGTTAGAGTAACAGCAGCCTAAGGAAAATGAAGATGCTCAAGCCACAAGATTACTTCCGAATTTCCTAAGCGTATTTGAGATCAAGATTACCAGATAGCAGTATGTTTCTTTAGAAAACCTACAAAATTCAAGAAAAAAAAAAGATTAAAATAAAAGGCAAGCCTGTTATTTTGGCAAGTCTGTGGAGGAAATTCTTCTTCGCTCGGTTATGAAGAAAGTTATTATTTATAAAAGCCCATCCTCCAGTTTCCTTTAGAAAACTGCTGTTCCAAGTTAGTGAGGCTTGGTGAGGAAAACATATATATGAATGTTCCATGCAGGGAATGACAGGCTGACATCCTGAACAACCCAAACAGGAAGAGAAAGAAAAAGCCTAATGTGTTTTAGGCTAAACAGATAATCCAAATTAATAAATTGAAACTAGCATGAAAAGACCGTCCTCATCAAGCTTTGTGCTTGACTGATACTGCCCTGGAGGAACCGAGAACTTTAATCACATTCTCAATCTAACACCTCAACTGCTTTGGATTCTTTTGCAAATCCTGTTTGATCCTTCTTTCTCAGAGGAAGGAGATACACTCTTCACAGCAGATGTTAAGAATCTCTTGCTTCGGTGGCTACTTCCATGGTGCTAGACTACCGTTAATAAGATTACTCCAGACACTCCTTTTTATTTGAATCTGCAGCGTAATCAAATCCAAAGCCTCTCGGCAGCAGCCCCACCAACATCTGGAAATGAATCAACACATTTGGAAAGAATTTTCTTATCCTTTACATAAATTAAATTAAAAAATCAAATAAAATCTGTGTCTTTTTGAGACTTCACTGCATCATATTTAGGCACAGCCTACCTCTGTATTTGGGACTCTTTAACACACCCTGGCTACATTGATAAGAACATCTGTTTCCCACTGCAAGAAGCACCAGTGCAAAGCGTAAACAAGTTGTTAGTTGTGTCAAAAGCAGAGTTGCAGCGACAAGTTTCTTTGAAACAGAACAGAAATTAGGTAATCCTGTAGAGCATAGGAGTAGGAAAGTATTTTTAATCCATGAAGTGTACTGCCTCAAATAACCCCTGAATTAAACGGGTGGTGCGATGGTTACTTGCAAGATCCACTTTTCAAAGCACCGCTTGCAGCTCGCTGAAATGCAAAGAACACTTTCAGGAGGAAGACACTAACACCGGACTTTTAAGATGGGCTCTGTCTCCCAATTCAGTTTGTGTTGCCAGGTCTGTGTTTGTCCTCCAGTGTAGGGGGCGTTTGCAAATGATACCCAAATAATCACACAACGAGGGCTTTCAGACTGAGAAAGGAGCACCTGAAAACAACTGAAGAGCTCAGAAACATGAATGAGCCTCAAAGAACAAAGAGTTCTATGTGGCTTTCTTCCTCTTTGCTTCTTAGGAAAGAACATTCTCCACCCATTTTCTCAGCAAAGGAGTACCTTTTCATCTTAGCCATGAAAAATACATAGGGACACTTATAAATTAAAAAAAATAAAAGGCGCTCTACACTATAAAGTCTATTTTAAAGAATGAAGTCTGACTCCACTAAAACAGCGACAACTATAAGGTGGAGTTTAAATACATCCTAAATACTCACTACACAGCACAGACACTTGCCATGATCTGTTTTCACACCACAGAATTGTATTTGCTTCATGCATAGCACCCAAGCTGGCAACACCCAGCGACCACTTGTGAATTCTAGCAGGGAAGCGAAGAAGCTGGGGTACCGGTAAGGAACCCAGGCAGAACCCTGCGGCTCGGCAGCTGGGAGGATGAGCAGTTCACCAGAGGGTTGCTTCCACCTGCTGGAGATGGGAAACACCCATCTGAGAGCAGAAGACCCTCCTGCTCGTAGGCACCAGGGCGGTGCTGGTTCGGTTCGGGGGAGCAGGGATGAAATTCATGCTGAAAAGAGAAGAAACCTCACAGGAGCGAGCAACTCCGATTTCACCCAAACCAAGGAGCCCACGAGAGGCCGGCGCTCACGGGATGTTGGAGCATTAACTCAAACTGAACAGGCACAGATCTCAAATTCTGCGAGATCACGCTCAGTGACTCGGCACGCGCTGAGTCAACGCCCAAAGCCATCTCCCCCTCATCTGCAAACAGCTAAGAAAAAGGTCGCTTCTGTTTAACTCCTTGACAACAACGAATTAAATAATCTAAACTTTGTGCGGTTTCCTGTAATACAATCTTATATTTTGCACTGCTCTCAGTAATTCAAAGACATCCAAGCTCTAAGTGGCTTGCAGTTCTGTTTCTGCAGCCACTCCAGCGCATGACATTTGTTTCACGTACCTGTACAACCCTCACCTTGCCCCACCTGCTCCAAACATTTTTTTTTTTCCTAGGGAACGCCGTGAAAGTAAAAAATATTGGCGTGTGAATAGCAGACCAGGCAATCCATGCTGAGACTTCATTCAAAACAATCCTAAAATACATGCCTTATAAAAACAGGATTTGCCATGAATCACTGTTATCTTGCATTTTTCTTCTAACTGATGTTGTTTAGATTTTATCATCAGCTAATTAGAATAATTACACGCAAGCTTGCTGCAGCAGATAACTCTAAAACACAATAAATCTAAAGGCATTTGCAGAGTTACCCATTCAGTGAAAACCACACTTCAACTTCAGCGCGTAAGCAACTCAAATGTCCTTTTTCAGCCCGCAAAGACTCTTCAGACTTTCGGTACTATTTATATGACGTTTTTCATCTGCATTTGGCAATGTAAGGGTATGTAATCTCACACTCCCTGACTTGGATTCTGGTGTGCAATGAAACACAGGCTAATGCAGCACAGACAAAGTTCTTCGAGTCAGCTCGAGGGAGTTCAACACCACGCTCCCTTCAAGTCCTTAACAAAAAAATCCAGCCAAGCCCCTGTGTCAGCAGGAGTCCTGGATCTGTTAAGTGTCTGTGACTAATGAATCCGATAGAATCTTTAGTCTGAGACAGAAAAATAACTACCAAGATTCAGAAGAAATCAAGAAAACATTTTTCTGCCTGGCCACACACTTTAAATGCAGCTGCCCATCTACAAGTAACCACATATCAAAATACATCTTAAACCTTAGTAGTAGCTCAGAAAACCACATTACTCTTAAGAGTTACCAAACACTTATCTTGCCCTTACCAGCAACAAGGTGGTTTTCTTACACATGAGAAAGTGATACGTGAATAACAGCAAGTACTGAAGATGGTATCATTACGATTAAATTACACTCGTAGTGTGGTGAAATTACATCATCAATTTACCGCCCAAGGAAAATTCTCCAACCTTGACTTCAGTTTGCACACCCGCTAAAATAAATTCCAACTTTTTCTCTCGCTAATTCCCACAATTATAAAGGTGTTTTGCAGGTAATTTAGGCCGTTCTAGGTGCAAGGGCAAAACAAAGCTCCCAGCACCTTTCACAGGAGAACCAGCCTGCGACGCCGTGACACAGAGGTTCCTCCCTGAACTGTACAGCACTCAGTTCCTTTGGGATGCTGGTAACACAGGTTTCCACATGTTTCAGTTTCTGGCCAGCTAATATATTTGAGAGACCAGTAAGATCATACTGTAAATACATCTAATCAACTCAACGTTTCTCATTTCAGCCATGAAAATGGGAAGAATGACTTACTTGGGTCTCGACTGCTGTACGGCCATCCCGAGGCAGGTAAAAAAGATGGCATCGGAGAACTCGCCCGGCTGTCATCCTCCACCTGCTGCGTAATATGCCGCACGGTCTCTTTATTTTTCCTGTTCTTCCTGCGCCCGGTGGGTTGCCAGCCATCCCCTACTCCTTGTTCCGAGAACGCGTTCTGTATTGCACTATCCTTGGCAGAATGCAGTTCGCTCCCTCCATAATGGGACGGTGAAACCTGTTCCTCTTTGATACGTAAAGACCCGTAGCCCATGTCACTAGACCAAAGAGACTGGGATGAAATGTCTTCGTGGCTGTCTGTTTTTGGTTCTTGATCCTCTTTTCCGTAACTACTCCCTCCCTCGTGGCAGCTGGCAATAGCTGAATCTCCAGAAGAGTTTGCAGGACTTGTTCGCCGAGCTAACCAGGGCGATATACTCCTGCCAGCCACGACGGCCGAAATCAGAGCATCCGTACTGCTGCTGGAAGGGGCTCCAAGTTCATAATCGACGAGGTCATCCGAGGCGTCGGACTTGATGCTGATGTCCAGAGCTGCTTTAATGAAATTGTGACAGGCTTGCACGATATCCGTCATCTGCAGGTAGCTGGCGGCTGACATCACCTCGATGACGTTCCTGCTGGTCAGCGCTAGGTGCGCAGAGTACATGAAGTCGATGATCGCTTTAAAGCCTTGCGCGGTTACGATGTCCAAGTGGGTGACGGTGGCCTGGTCTGAGGTTTTCTGTACCTGGCAGTACAGCGTTTTGAAGTAGCGGCTGCTCCCAAGCAGGACGTTTTTGTGAGCCTTAAATATCTTCCCTTCCACTATAATGCAAACGTCACAGAGGATGCCGTGCTGTCTCTGCTCGTTAAGCTCCCGCAGCAGATGACGGTAGTGGGAAGCAATCTCCATATCTTCCTTTCGGTTATTCATTTGGAAATCTTTGTGCTTCCTCTTCCACAAGTCCTGCACGGGGGAGGGAATCACAGTATTACAAAACCCAATACAAGCTTACAGGCGGGTTTTTCAAACCTCAAACTGTATCAAATTAAGTAACAGGTTCATCTTGAAAGAATGCCACAACATAGAGCTACTGCACAGTCATGATACGATGCAGCTTATTTTTACCAGACTTCAAATAATTTGCATTAAAAGGGACTAGATTCGAAGCTCAGTGCCCCAGTGGCTCGTAACATCCCAGAGAAATGTTTCTTTAAATTACTGCAGACTTGTAACAAAACCTGTCTCAAGTTACTGGGGTAAAGCAGCTGTCAGATTTTACTGTCTGTGTTCAGTAAAGTTTGGTTTTGAAAGAGGTACAAGGCTTGAAACCACGCCGATGGAGACAAACTATCGAAGAGCGCTCTGTAACATAATTTCCTCAAGGGAACACGCGTTATGTGTAGCCCACAGAAGAGCTGAACTCCTCAAACAGCAAAAGGCAATTGAAACCAGCTATTTCCCTTGCTGTATTGCCGTCGAGGGGCTGTAAATACTGTTTGCAAGTCAGAAGAGCAACAGGGAAATCCAAGACCACAGATCACAAAATTAAGTCCCCACCCAAACTAAACTGGCAATAGATCAGAACTGTGAAATAAGCGTTATTCAAAGCATGTTATTTCCTTGGCTTCCCACCCTAAGATACTGGGTAGAGAAATTCTAGCAGTCATCTAAACGTTCATGTTTACAAAGGATGCTTACGACCAAAAGAATGAAGCACCCACCAACCTGCTAAGAATTCACACGACTTTCGATCACCTTTCATAAAATTTGAGAATTTGAGAATCCTCTCCAGGAGGGAGAGGGGTTAGAGACTTTTGGAGTTTAGAGGCTGGCCCAGCCCTAACCCTCAACACGGATAAAACCATAATTACTGTACTTCTGAGGTCTGACATACATGGTTAAACACAAGCACTGTCACCACAGAGGCTGACGCGAGCTCGAAGCAACTCGAATACACCGAGTTCCAGCACAAATTCAGTCCCATCTGCTCAAGCCAGCTCCCAGCAGCGGGCAGGCCTAGCACAGCCACGATTAATAAAGTTTGCCAACACGCTCAAGTGGGTTTCCGATGCCATGGAACATCCATGAGACCTTGGCCCCCTTCCCTGTGTCTGTGCTGTTATTACCATCTACAGGAGCAAAGTAGCTACAGTTTAGTCAACACCCTCAGCCAGAAAACCCCCTCTCAGCCCGCAGAACACACGTGACATGGGACCTTTCTTCCGGGGAGCCACCTGATGATTCAAAAGCTCAAGTTATACAAGATCGCCTGCACAAGCTTCTCCAGTTCCGCAAGGACGGGGCCGTCCCTTCGGCAGATGCTAATCTGCAAGACCAGCTGGTCTCTGATCATTGAGAAGCTTTTGCTTCTCTCATGAGAGGAAGCACCATCCCCCTGCGACGCAAACAGGCTGAACCGATGGTCATCTATTTCAAATCCGTACTGCTTTTCTACAGAATTAAGCACAGAACACGAAGAAGCTAATCTCTTTTATATTTCAACTGGAAGAGGTCAGTACCAGTGAAGCTCTGCACTATCTGAACACCACTGCCTATTTACCACTGCAATCCACCCAGAGACCTCACATGAAATTCTCACACAGAAGACATCTCCATCTCAAATAATAATAATAAAAAAAATCTAATGAAAATCAGAGGTAGGGGGAAAAAAAAATTTTTCTTATCCTTTTTCAGGTGTCACCTGAAGAGGTTATGATGGAAGCAGCCAGTTCAGCAGCACTCTAACCCAGCTCTGAAGGTGGCTGCCACCACTTCCCAATGTCTTTGCGTTTCAGAGAAGCACTTCTTAAGGCAGAATGACAGTTCAGTTTTGTCTTTCTTCCAGAAACCACTACTGCATCTACTTTTAGGAGTTGAAGAGTCATCTTAGTCCCCTCAGGAAATACGAATTGCCACATAGGATAAAGCGAGTTGTCCATCAGCAATCCCATCTTCAACAGCTGCCATATCCACACGATTCAGAGAAAGATGGGAGAAAACCTCACAGCATACAGCCACAAAACCATCAGAAGGTTTCAGATATGACGTTTCCTTTTGCTGTTCTTCCATGGGTACCAAAACCCATATTCCACGACATCAATGCCCCAGAACTGGTTGGGGGCAGAGGAAAATCTCCTGCAAGGGTAATTTTCTCCTCCTCGATTTAATCCAAACTAGCATCAGGAGTGTTTGTCAATGTCTTCACCTGCTTTTGTGAATTTACGCAATAATAACTTTTCTTCTTGGGTGTTTTTCACCTGGAAATTACACTGATTACTCAAGATTTTATTCCTTTACTATTTCATAAATCTATTCAGCTCAGGTCAGTTGGTTGGGTTCCCCCTCCCTGTGAGAACAGCCTATTTTAGATACAGCTTGTCCTTCGTTTAAGCTGCCTGTGACAGAAACCCAGCTGAAAATAATTGTCTGGGTTCAGAACAGACCAGTTTGAGGTTCAGGCATTGACTAACCTGGTGCTTCTTAGGGATGAAGCACTTGCTAGCCTCTTCCAGAAAGAGCTTTTCTGACTTTATTCCCCATCAAGCAATTTTCACTAACCACACAGACAAAAATCTATGCAAGATGCCTTACTGGCCTCCCTCCCACCCACCAAGCTCTTGACAGAAGACACCCTCCAGGCGAGCCACGGATGAACAACAGCGTGTCAGGACGGTACGATCACACAGGCCTTGGAGCTCACTTGCCTACGTTGCCGAGGACTCTGGGGAAAAAGAGCGGAGGGCGGGTGGGTACCTTGTGGTCAAGAAAGTAAAAACACCTGGCATTCTAAAACACGATGACTAGCAGAAAATAAATTTAAAAAATGGCAATATGATTTCTGCTACACAAAGAGAAGACAACCTGTCCTTGCTCCAAAGTACTTTAAACACAAAGAGATGAACGAGGAGGATGTCCATCACAGAGCAGCATCCTCCCCACGGACAGGCAGGCACGACACGGTCCGTTCGAGTACACAAGCAATGGTGTGGGTACTCTCGCCTTCGGTTTAATCAATAAAATTTAACATCTTCCAAACAGGCAATTATTATTGTAGATGTCTTGATCTTCCTCCGTCTAAAGGTCTGCTACCTTCTGCACATCGTTCCACGTTCAACATTTGTCACAGCATTGTACCTTTTAAATGAGAGGTCTTTGGGGGAGAAAATTAAATATGCCTCAAATTCAGAGGAATTAATTAGTTTTCTGTCTACCCATGTCAAACCAGAACATCCGTTTAATGTCAAGGATCACCAGGGAATTAATCCAAGTTAAATTTAAGGCAATTTGCTAGTAGTTAAAAATTCAGGAAGCTTCAAAACCCTGCGCTCTTGTGTTCCAATTTTACATGCTGTTTTGTGGCTTGTTGCTGGGATTTTTTTTTCCCCCTTTTCCTGGTAACGATATTTATCTCCACTTAAAAGATGTTGTGGAAGGATTTCTTTGGAAAAGCAGTACTTCCAAACTTCTAGTGGAAGCATGAATAAGCTGTGGAGACGTTTTAGAAACAGATCTCAGAAATCAATGATTTTTTGGTTTTATCTCATGTCTTTTTTAGTACAGTGAAGGATTGCAAAGTTGAGCAGCTACTAAATCCTTTAGGCCAGGGCCTGTGATGACAGCGCACAGCCAGAACACAGCTTTCCAAGAAGCCAATGAACCATGAAAGCTCATCTGTAGTTTTTCCACAAAATAAATTGTAGCAGATCAGACTTTCTTCATAAGTCAATTCAGAGACAGTACAGTAATTCAAGTCTGTTACTTCTCCAAAAATAACTCTCTCGCTCTCTCTCTCTCTCTCTATAAAATAAATAATTATCCCTAAACAAGCAACACTTGCATATAACCTCAAAGAGAACAGAACACAAGCAGATTTAATAATCACCTTGATACAAACTTTTATGAAGATACAGGCCAGCTTTTTATTTTTCAGGTTGTCAAAATACTGGTCTCACAGTAAGCATTAATCATTTATATCATCTTAGGCCTAGCTACAATGAAGCCAGGTCTACAAGTATAGCAGCTGTGAAAACTGTTATTTTGCACCATCAGTACAGTTACTTGAACAAGAAAATACCACCTGACGACATCACAAGAGGCTAAATCAGCACAATTTTCACGTATTGTTGAGGTTTTAAAGAGTAAGCAGTAACACTTACAAAGCCAACCACCCAGAATAAGTCTCCTGACCAAAATCTTAATGCCAGTAGCACTAGGGGGCACAAATTTGTTACATCTAAAACTCTGTGCATTATTTGGATTTTGACAAAAAGCCATAGACGGGAAATGGAGTGGACAAGCAAAAGCCTCTACAGTGCAGTCCCTGGGGAAATAGTGGCGACAAAAATAAATTTAAATTCCCTTCACTCAGAAGGAAAAAAGGAAAAAAAAAAAAAAAAAAGGACTGGAGCAGCTTTCTGGGTTTTTGTTGTTGGTAGGGGTTTTTTTTGTTTGTTTACTTCTTGCTCTCTCAGAATATAAGCAAACCAAAAATCTAAATTACATGACATTCAGTCTCTTACAATTTTCTAAACATGTTTCTACACTTAATACCAAGGATGCAAGTTGAAGAGGACCAAAACACTCACTAGTGTGCTCCTCCACCAGCCACCCTGTGCTCCCCAGAGAAAACACGCCAACTGGAATTTAACCAAAAATGTGTTGCTTCCTCCCCCCTCTGCCTTCAGAGAGAAGTAAAAACAGATTAAGGAAGAACTCTAATTCACTCCAATGGTTTATTATACAAAAAACCAACAAACACGCCCCACTTCTCTGTTTCCCTGTGTGTCCTGTCCATGTCTCCACTCCCAAGACATTCCAACATTTTTTAAATTCCTCTGCAAAGGAGCTCTGTAAGGTGAGACTGGGCTTGAAACGCCTCCTTGCACAAGAAGACAGAGTGGATGAGTTTCACTTTTATCCAAGTAACAACAACAAAAATGCACACGTGCCCTGTGCTAAAAAGAAAGGAGGATTGAAAAAACCCAAAACGTAGCCCTAGCAACTGGAAAGGATGGCTCTTACTCTTCTCCTAAATGAGAGAGAAACCAGAAGACTCGAGATATTAAAGGATGATAATTCCTCACAAAGACGCTTCTCATGATCTTTACAAGTACAAATCTCAGGAAGTCCAGTGTTTGCTTCTAAGCGTGTTTGAAAGAGAAGGGCCCACAATTCTAGAAGAGTTTTAATTCTTTGATGCTAGAAACCCCAACATTATATTTGCATGTTCAGCTTTGTTCAAAGTAGATGCCAGTAAGAGCTTATGAAACCAAATAAAAAAAAAAAAAAAAAAAATCGAACTCACCTACCCAATTCTGATTCATGAAACTGATTGTTCATTGTTTAAGTTGGTCATTCCAAACACAACTCTGGATTCAAAGATGTTTGTAAACAGACCAAACCAGACCCTTAGGCCAAAGAGGTTACTCACAACTCAGGGTTTCATGAACACAACAGTGTACCACTTTTCCCTGATGACTGGGGATGAGAATGTTTAATTACAGCCCAACAGCACATGTTCATCGTTACGGGTTAGGAGCCACAGGAAGAAAATAAAAGTTTCGCCATTCAGTTTGAGAAATACTCTAGAATTACAGAAGAGGCTGGCATTTGGAAGGCAAATGATTTTCAGTGAACGGCAAGAAAAATACGAGTTATATTTTCATCACCAAATCTGA
>NW_009734517.1:6735-9204 GCF_000703405.1 Apaloderma vittatum | reverse complement strand
GTTCTCAGGGCAGGTGGAGGTATCTCAACTCACACAATCCAAGCACGAATCACAAGCAAAATCTAACTCTGATCAGCAGAACGTAAAATAAAGAACAGGGAGCTATCATTAAACGTTTCACTCTCTACTCCAGAACTTTAAACCAGCGACTTGGGTTTGGCCTTTGACCTGTCAAACTATCGACCTGAAGTTATGGGGCCAGCTACAGCGCGCAAAAGCTGGACACTACAGAAATGCAACCAAAAGACTAGATTTCTGAAGGTATCTTAGAAAAAAACATTCATTAGCCTTCATTAGCTCTGACAGCACATGGAGAATTTCAAGAGAAAGCCAAGTCTGACAATGAAAGCTAAGGGAAAACCATCAGCCTTTGCATTTTGGAAGCAGGGCAATTAGAAATTAGAAGTTTAGAGACTCCTAAGTTAAAAACAGGAGGGGTTAAAAAAAAAAAGAAAAAACCCCCAGACACACATTTTGCTGTAGTGCTCTTCAAGTAACAAGCAATAAATGTTTTTTTACCAATTTTCTTAAAGAAAGCATGCAAATTTCAACATTAAAAATAAACAAGTAAACATAACCCAAGACCATTACTTCTTACCAGTAATAAACTGGGTTCCAGCTCTAGCGCTTCTCCTACAGCAGCTGAGGACATCAACAGCCCCAGGGCAGCACAGGCAGTGCGCTCTTGTGCGACCTCCCGACAGCCTTGGGCGAACCCTTGCAAGAGGAAGACAGAGCTGTGACAAAAAACCCAGACCAGAAGAAGTTATGGGAATTAAAATACAGGATTACTGAGCAAGAGCGATACATTTTGAAACGCTTTCCCCCAAGCTCACAGTTCTAACACCTCCATTTGTGGCTTAATGAACCCCACGAAATGTCAACTCAATGTCTTGCAGGTAATTATAGCCTGGTGACATTTTTGCAATAATATAAGCAAGAGTTACTTCTTAAAGCATGGGAAGAAAAGGTCTAATTTTAGATACTAAGACTTCAAACATCTTTGAAACAACAGTGTTTCCTGTTTGGTAGCTTTTCAAAACATTCTCACTTTAATGACTTTTTAAAGAGACATTTGTGGCCCAAAGGGCACTAATTCACCTTATCTGACATATTGGATACTGAGGTTAAAAAGCTACCGAGACAACTCCTGACAAACCCCAAAGTTTGCAATGGGATATTCCAGAGAGTTTCTACCCGAAACACTTAATGGCCAGTTTCTACTGGCTGATGCCATCTAAGGTTAAGAGACTAAACAATCCCAAGATTCTGAAAATTCTGTGTAAAATACGGAACCTCGGTACAGGAGGGCATATTCAGACAGACTTCTCAGCTAAAGCATTAACGTTATGACTGCAAGGTATAAAGAATAGAAACAGCTCATCGACACAAAGGGGTTTTGCCTGTGAGGACGCATCCACAATAACTATGTCATACACCTGTTTTTCTTGTATCAAACAGACTTTATTTTCTTCAGAACAGTGGATTCACTATACTTGAAACAATTAACTTCAGCTAAAACTTTTGACTATGCTTTATTCAAAACTTTAGACTCTTTATATGCTGTTAGCCATTACAGCAAAGTATTTGCTGTACACTTCTCATCTCCTCATTTCAGAAACCTTCAATATACAGATTAGCTCTCTTAATGAAAATATGTTATAAATCAATACTGCTGATTTCAAGACAGACCTTCTGTAGCAACAGACTGTGAAAGAAAACATCAGAAGGCAAAAATAAAGAAAGCTTTTCCAATACAAACTAATGTCAGTATAAACGGCGAAATAACGTATCTAATAAACAAGTGAAGTAGTAAGGAAAATCCAAACATTCTTAGGGCAACGAGTGGAACTGTGAAAATCTTGAAAACAAATATGACCCAGTTGAAGCAAATACCACTGACTTTGTTCTCAATTTCTATTTCAGACTGCCAAGTCTTGCCTTTCTCTAATTCTGATTGCTTCTCCATAGCGATTGTTTTGGCTAGCTCTTTTTAGTCCCGTTATTTAGACAGTTAAAAAAATAAAACAGGGGAGAGAGGGAGCCAGACCGGCACAGACACAGGGGAAATTACTTTGTTAGCAAAACGTAAAAGTACTATCTATTTTCACTTCAATGTAGAGCTATTGCTGTTAAGATTCTTGCTTACATCTCTGTCCCAGAGTCATGAAATGAGCCAGAACAGTCTGGTGACGCTGAGACCTACCCTATTTTGCACAGGTCTGCATTTTTTTTCTTCTTGCTTGGAGCTCTGCACCTGTTCGCCTCTTCTAATCGAACAGATGAGAACCAAGTGACCATGATTAATGAAAGCAGCCCTACCGGAAGGTAGGAGCAGAAGAATACCCAGAGGTATTCCTTCAACTTTTGCAGTTGGGCAAGATGATTTCTAAACCAGCCCTTGTTATCGACATCAGGTCACATTTTATGAAGAACTGTAAGCCCTCGCGACAATGTTATCTCCAGCTC
>NW_009734517.1:4982-6704 GCF_000703405.1 Apaloderma vittatum | reverse complement strand
TCTTTCCCTTACCACGTTACAAAAACGTCTTAAATGCTGAGAACTTACCAATATTTGAAAGTGTTTCCTGTCAGCAAAAATAAACGTCACGATGCTTCACAGCTGGATTGTGCATGTTTTAATGAATAGAGAAGGGTCGCTGGTAAAAAGCTCCCAAAGGTTCATCAGACGTCCTAGTTTTGGGGAATGGAAAGAATAGGGGGCAAAAATTAAAATCTTAACGTTAACACAAAAACCTTCAGTGTCACATAATTACCAGCAAAAATAATGGTGCATTTACAACACTGTTAGTCATTCTGACGTATTTCTATAACTAAGCATATAGGAAAAATTATTTAGCCCTTGTGTCAAGAGTTTAACACAAAGATTCTTATGCTTCCAGATAGAGGTGCTTTGAAGAAGTCACCGTAAAAATCCAGTACTTTCTAGGAGCATTTAAAACAATTTTAACAACATTATTTGTTCTAGTTAACATCATAAAGTTTCAGTTAATGTTACTGTGGCACCTGCCATTCACACACCTTAAATGGGGCTAGTATTAACCTAAACTCACAGTTACAAAGATTCCCTTTGAAACTAAAATATTTGCAGAAAAAATATGTGCCCACATGATTCAAAAGGTATTTGAGTTCTATTTCCACCCAGCTCAACCAAATCACAAACGTCCAAAGCCAGTGTTACCCTCAAGTCCAAGAGCAGCGTGCACAAAGGTAAGAGGCAAAGCTGTTTTCCCCTCCTAAAAGAATTTGAAAATTTTGGAAAAAAAAAAAAAAAGAAAGCCCACAGAGACACAGAAAAAGATGCAAATACCTGACAGAAGTTTTTATTTTTCACTGCTGTAAAAGCTATGCAGCCCAAAATAGAATATTCCAACTGGTAACACCTTGCTAATACAACAGGATGCACCTTTCCGACGGGGCGCCGGTGCAAGCTTCTACTTCGAAACGCTTACGTCCAGCAGCAACCTTCTGCATTTCCCTGACTCATTTCCCCACAATTTCCAGCTCTGTGCATATGCCTCTCTCTCCCCACCACTGCACAGAAACAGCCGATGGTAGCACTCTCCTATTTTGGATCTCCATTCTCTCTGGTGGCACGAAGAGAGCACCCCCCAAGCCATGGACCTTGCAGAATGCAGCAAGAACCTGGAAGAGCCAGCCAGCACTTGGAACACAAGTACCTTACAGGGTACCAGGCTTGAAAAGTCTGGTGATATAAAAAAAAAAAAATAAATAAGAATTTAGCTACAGATATAGCTGCTACTCTAGCACTGAACACTACAAAGCAACATGAAAAAAATCCCAGTGCCCATGGCTAGTGCGATGCTTACCTGTCCATGTGCCATTAACTCCTACAAGATCTTAAGCCTCCACATGTTGCAGAAGTAAACCAAGAAGACTTCACCCTCATGCATCTATCAGACAAAAAAAACCCAAAACCCCACACACCAAAAAAAAACCCCTAACTTAAAAAGTACCTTAAAAAAAAAAAAAGGAAAGAAAAAAAAAGAAGATTAAATAACCCCAAGCGTATCACACTGGGAGTTGCCATGAAGCATGGTTCCCCCCAAAACTTTCTCACTGGTTTTTGGCCTTTTAACAAGGGGATCTTTGCTAAAGTTCCCAAACTCAGTACTTAAAGGGGGAGGGAGGCAAAGAAGGAGGAAGAATTTTTAGGTAATTTTTAAAGAGAAGTACAGCAGTGGGAGGTACTGAGGGAAAG
>NW_009734517.1:0-4972 GCF_000703405.1 Apaloderma vittatum | reverse complement strand
AGAAAAGACATGGAAGGAGTCAGGAATAACCTAAGAGTAAAAAAAAAAAAGATCAACCAGTGTGAAACTAAAGATAACACAGGAGGTGCTCCCTGAACAATCTAATCTCATCTGTGTAATTCATGGCACAGGCACGTAGTGCCTTGGGTAAGTACTCCTTTTACTTTTTAATATAAATCTCACAATCCAGATTTGATCAACTATTATTAAAAAAAAGAAAAAAACAGAAGCGGAGTGAAGCCAAGAAGGACACAGCGGTAACAAGCTGGCAGTCAATAATCTCGTTTTGTGTTTGGCCACCACCCCACTCCCCAGTACTCTCAGGAGCACTGCATCCTGACCACTGCGCTTGGCGGTACTTAGGTTAGCTGGGGTTGGATTTTTTAAGCACCCAACACCTAATACAGACCATCGACACTTCTGTTGAAGTATGATTTGAGCATTAGTCAGGAAGGTATTTCTCCAGTGGTATATTATTAGTGCAAAAGGTGCAAATTTTGTTTAACCCTTTCCTCAAAGGCAGCGAGCTACCTGGCTGAAATAGAACTCTGCAGAAAGAGATGATTTCTCACAAGGTGAGAAACACCAGAAAGCAAACTCACTTGGATAGAAGCAGCAGTTTGTTCAACACATGATGAGGAAATAATTAGGAAAGACAATTAGGTATTTAAGTATACACAGGTATAAAGATATTCCTTAATAGGTAAAACCCTGCTCACTTTTCTAAGTAGGGTTTTTAAGCAGCTAACTAAGTTCCTGGCACACACGTCGACATTCTTGTTACCAAGTTTATTTTAATCCACACACAAGCCAGTAGCTGTGTTTGTAGAATATTTCCAACGCCTCATTGCCTCCCTCAGTTACAGGAGACCCCAACTCAGTTTTATTCTAAAGCAAACGCTGGGCAGCTTCCAACACCTGCAGAACGTTTTCCTTCCCAAGCACATACACAAGCCAAGCGAGTAACCGGACAGCAGGGATCACTGCTGCAATACAAGCAAGCTGCATCCCCCAAAAAGCAAGGCAAGAAGGTGAGTTTTGTCTCTAACTTGGCATCTACCCGTTACATTTCAGCAAAGCTCCTGGTTCCAGGACACGTGTACACCCTCACCTGTGCACAACTGAACGCCGCCGAGTGGAACACATTCCCATCTAACTAGAATTACTGTGGAGGATCCCATCCTGCCCTGTGAAAACCAACATTTCAACAGCAGTCTGGTGTTCCTTAAACACATGGGCATGGAAGAAAGTTCAAGCAGCTGCTCAGACAATAACTGCACCACAGCTAACACGGTAAAGGACAGAAAAACCCACCCAAGAGCCTCTGAACTCCACTGTATCTCGTCGAGAACTCAGTCTGGACTTCACAGTAGTTTGCATTCCATCTGTATAATAGGAAATGTTTTGGGAGAGTAAAGCCCAGCACTGTGATTAAAAGCAGCTACGACCCCAGCACATTCAGTCACCAGCTACAGGATGGGCACCAAACCCCAAGCAGCTCTCCCTCCAAACTGGACATCCCTGGGCATCCAAATACACCAGGGCAGCACCAACCAGAAAACCAATGAACCGTTCAGGGATGTCGACATCCTCTCCTCTTTCATCTCGGTGAAAAAAAACCCACAACAAGCAATATGTGCTTTTATTTCTCATCCTGCCTAAGGACTAAAGATCTAGAGGGAATTGAGAAAACCAGTTACTGAAGGCTGTACTTAAGGGGGGCTATAATGCAAACACACCGCCCAGTATAAAGTCCTCAAGAAGGAATAAAGTGAAGTTTTGAGGCATTTTTAACACTGGAGTGCTGACCATCATTCTACTTGACCAAAACATCACAAAGACACTCCCGGAGGTCCTTAGGTAAGGAGCAGGATGGCAGCACTTCTCGCAGACCAAACACTTCCCTCTCTCTCACAGCCCTGGTAGGTCCTCGTGCTCTCGCCTAGCGTGACCCCTGCTATCTGCAGACAACCCTACCGCACGCCTGCCTTCCCCGTTAATGCATTTTCAATTCCAGATAGCACGCACACAAACCACAGGTAAGCTACGCACGTAAAACATCTTCGAGCCAGTCGTCAGCCAGCAGCAAAATGTAAAGAGGGCATTAATCCTTTTGTGCGAAGTGTCAGAATTTTCCAGGGTAATGCTCGCAGCCGGGGATGGGCACGAACCGCTGGCTCCTGGGAATTGCAGCCGACACGTGGGATAACCATTACAACTGCAGGTAGCTCTTTGAAGACTTAAAACTAAGCCCTCTCTTTGCCCTTTTGTTTGCCCATTAAACTAAGCACACAGGAGCAAGGAAAACCCCTGTGAATGGTTTTTACCAATTCAGGGGGAGTCTAGAGAGCGTTACAGAGTACTCTGGAGCAGCCAGTAAAACCAGCAAGAACACGAAGGGAAAAATGTCCTGGGAAAGGTTGAGCTGTTTATGAAATAATTCTGCTCTGAAAGCAAGCAATAGCAGTTTGGATTGGGTGTTAGCCTGCTGCTGCACTGCTGGGAGGACAGGAAACTTTGCTTAGAAACTTCAAAAACACGTATCTAACAAAACAACAACAAAAAAATCCACACAAGTGGACAGCAAAGACAAAAAGAATATGCTCAACCTCACAGCAACACAACGCATTACCAGAGGAAAAGCAGGCGTGTTAACAGCAAATAACAGAGCTTTCCAACACGAGGCGTTTTTCCTTTCAGAGGAGGACTGCTGGGAAGGGGGGCTGCTGAACTGGTTTTCCTTTAAGCACTTCCAGTTATGAAAATAAAAAAAAATAAAAAAAAAAAATCTTCTTGCGAAGAACATATCCACTGTTGTACAACTGTCCCAGAAAACAAAGACCACGGGGAGAAAGTGGCCCATTTTCTGCAGTCTCCAAGAACCCCGTGTACAGGTCATGTTTTCAAAGGCTCAGTCCTACACACTCCAGAACAAAGCAGCATTTAAAGCATACGAACAAACATCTAACCTTAGAATTATCAGAATACTCCATTTTTTGGCACCGCATTCAAATTGACTCGGTTACACCAAAGCTAACACAGAGTCTATGAAAACAACTGCGAGAGAAGTTTAGCTTTGAGTGAGTTTCCCCCTCCTGGACAGCCTGCATCAAAACCAAAAAACCTCGTTTTCTATTTCAGTTACAGTTATCTCACGAGCGTATCAAACCACGTAGTATTTTTTAGGAGCGTATGTTTGGAAGCATCCCTAAATCCTGGTTTTGTAGTTTCCCCTCCAGCCCCCAGGGCAGGTTCCTCTACTCATTTCTTGTCAGTTCCCCAAAAAACCCACCTTAAAGCGATAATTCCTCACCACATGTTGAAAATATTGTGACTAATAATACACTCCACCCTTTTTTTTTCCATCACTAAGGATTTCAAAATCTAAAAAACAGCGAGAGAAGCTAGATGGAATTTAGAAGGGGAGAGATAAATTTTATTTCCAATTAAAAGATGCTACGAAAACATAAAATGTTCAAGCAAGGTACTGATAAAAGTGGCAGAGCTATCCAGTCACAGCAAGCTTCCTTCTCAAAATTATGTTTTTCTCGCTCTTCTTGGATCATGTAGCTGTTCCTTTTAATCACCACAGACAAAAAACAAAATAAATTTCACCCCTCCGTAAAAAATATTCCCTCTCCTGTTTGAGAAAATACATTTAGTGCATTAGAAGCAGGGCTGCTCTACGTACACAGAGGATCCACACTTGTAACAAATACTTGATCGAGTTCAAGAACCGAGACCTAGATCCACATTACAGTGACTAAACGCTAAAAATGATACCAGCGATGCAATTAAAATGCATGCAAGAACTTTGGTACAGGTGTCTGCAATATCACTGTTTGCTAAACACAGCTCCTAATAAGCATGGCTTTAAACAATGCTGATAATAAGCCCGTCCTGTAAGGCTTGCCAAATGAATCATTGAGATTGCAAAATAAAAAGCATGCGGAATTCATTAAAGAGCTGTTAAACTCTCCTTTGTTTATCTTTCCCCTGTCAGGTGTAACAATAAATAAATATCGACTGATACCTCCAAGATTTCATCCCAACGCTCAGCTTCACAATAACCCGCGGGTGAAGAACCTCCTCAGGAGGTACCAACATCATTTTTTTTTTCTCCTTCCCTCCGTTCCGAAAGAGAAATCCTCCCACTATTACAGTCCTGAAAATCTGCTCCATTCTCTATTTGTCATCTGGGATTGAGTTATCAGAGACTACTTGTATTACTTTGGGAACTGACATGTCTATTTACAGAGACACAAAGGCAATCCAGCAGCACAACCCCTGCTTTAACCAGCACCTTTCGCTGCACCTCGCCTTCTCCCCTCGGCCAAATTTTACAAACACTTTCCTCTGGGGAGGGGGGAAGGACCCCTCACTATTTCCCCAGCATGACAAAAAACATTCCCAGCCACTTTTGCACTTGTTACAGCCTTATGAAAAATCACCTAGATCCCTCCCCACAAACGAACAGCAATAATTTTTTTTTTTCAAGGGCTTTTTTTTTTTTTCGTTCGTTGGTCTTTTAAAAGAAAAAAAAAAAAAAAAGGGGGTCCTTTCCCCCTTTTCCCACATAGTGTGTTTCAGTTTGTGTCCATTGCTTCTGGTTCTGTTACTTGGCACAAAAGAAAAAAAGTCTATCTTCTTTATACACTATCTCCAGTTATAAAGGAGATAGAGAGAGAAGAGAGTGAGAAAGAGAGACAGGCAGAAAGAGAGAAATACAACATGCTTCACCAGTATTATTACCTCATCCCTTTTTCCAAGCAGTTTTGAACCACACTCCTGACAAACTCTTGGTCCAACTTGCACGGATGCTGGTTTTTAGGGGGCAGAGAGGGTTTTAATGCTGGAGCCGGGATTGAGGCTGGCTATTCGCAAGTGGAGCTGCTGTTAAAATGCCCCCTTGTCTCTTCTCCTCTCCCTTGAGCTGGGTGTTGACGCAGCAGAAATTACCAGCTGGAAAATT
>NW_009734516.1:0-361 GCF_000703405.1 Apaloderma vittatum | reverse complement strand
CTGCTCTGTACCCCCAGATCTTGCAAGGAAAGGCACCGGGTTCTGCTCCCAAAAAGGGGCTTTATAGCCTCAAGTCTTGCAAGGAAAATCTTCAGGCTCTGGCCCCCCAAAAGGACTTTGTACCCCCAAATCTTGCAAGGAAATGTTCCAGGCTCTGCCCACCCAAAAGGACTTAGTACCCCCAAATCCTGCAAGTAAACACACAGCTCTGTCCACAAAATGGGGTTTTTAGCCCCCAAAAAGGGCTTTATAGCCCCAGATCTTGCAAGGAAAGGCACCAGGCTCTGCTCCCCAAAAGGGGATTTGCACCCCCAAATCCTGCAAGCGAACACACTGGGCTCTGACCCCCGTTTTTCCCCCC
>NW_009734515.1:0-47450 GCF_000703405.1 Apaloderma vittatum | reverse complement strand
CTGCGCTCACTGCTGTGATGGCGCTGCCTTGTTGGGCCTTACTTGACTCCTGCCTGTTCTCTTAAGTGGACTTACCATTACTGGTATTCATCAGCCCACCTGAATTTAATGGTGTGCATTCTGTGGGCTGTTTTTGTCCCATTTGCACACTTCTGTCTTGGTGACCTACCGAATTTGTTTATCTCCCCTTCTTGTCTGTAAACATCTTTCTTCTGTGCCTTCTTTTTGAGTAGACTTACCTGTTTCTTCCTCTTTTAAGGAAAAGGCCCTTAAAAGATGCACTATCAGTCAGCTGCTTTTTTTTTTTTTCTCATGAAAACTATTGGCTGCGTAACTGTGCTTTTACGCTTAACTGAATTTTTGTCACAGTGGGTTGTCCTTGCAGTTCTGCTTGCTGTCTGTCATGCTTAAACTGTGAACTCTAATGCCAAAGGCTCAAGCGTGTGATTAAAGCACATTCATTATGCAGCAATTCAGTAATTGTACTGCATTTTTGTTACGTTTTGCTTCCAGAATTCAGGATCACTCATTGAACTTGTGGCTGAAATATTTTTGGCAATAGTAATATAAGAAATTTAAGGTTTAAGTACAAACTTTCCAGTTTCCTTTGGTTTTCTCAAGACGAAACCATATGCTTCAGGGATTTTTACAAACTTTAAACTACGTCAGCCAACTAGAGGATGAAGGCAAGTGGTGGATGTTATTTAGAGTTTTAGTAAGGCTTTTGCGTTTGTCTTCACAGCAGCTTTCTGGGCAGTGGGTGGGTTCATGGTGTGCTGAGCGAAGAACTGGTCAAATGGAAGGAATCAAAAGTGTCCTTGTGAATGTGCCTTCATCTGGCACAGCAGTCACCAGCAGTGTTCCTCAGGGCTCAGTTCTAGGACCAGGTTCAATGTATTTGTCAGTGATCTGGAGGCAGGAGTTGAATGTACCGTTAGCAGCTGTGCTGGTGATACTAAACTGGGAGGTGCAGTTATCTCTCTTGAGGGACAGAGGGATGTAGACAGATTGGAGCACTGTGAAATGATTAATGGGTTGAAATTTAACAAATCCAAACAAGCTGGATTACGTACTTAGGGTGGAGTGACACCACTCACAATTATAAATTGAGGAGTGTCTGTGGAACAGCTCTGCAGAAAGGGATCTGGAGGTGCTGGCTGACAGCAGGCTCAAGAGTCAGCAGAGTGCTCTGGCAGCCAAGAGGGAAAACGCCATTCTGGGATGGATCGAACACAGCATGACCAATGCATCAAAAGAGATGATTATTCCATTGCACTTAGTGAGGGCGTGTCCTGACCTTGAGTATTGTCTGTATTCTGAGGTGATGGGAAAACAGGTGTGTCATAAAAGGTGAAATAGCGATTCTTCTTTTTAGAGAAAATTGTCCTATATTCCAAGCAGTATGTCCAAAATATGTTTCAGTGTGAACTGTGCATCACTATGTTAATTTAAAATAAATTTCTAGTGAGTTCTTTATAAGCCTTTTAAAGGGTGATTACTGAATAACCTCAACGGGTATGAAATCTGAAAAAGGAAGGCTCAAGTTAACTTCAGGTAATAACTTTAGGAGAATGCTTTTGTGACAAGCATAGCTCATTCAGGAAAAATGAATTTAGATAAAATATGCATTAGTGGAGGAATTAACTGTACCATATTTTGTAGCACAAGGTACGAGAAGACTTCCAGATGGAACTTTTTCACAGCACTGGATCAGTTGTGGTACAGGTAAAACTTAGTTCAGTCACACAGTTACCAAACTCTTCTGTGATATTTTTGCTGCATTGTGTTTCCCATAATGTATCCACCTGTTTGGAAGTAGTGTATTTTTGAAAGTATTGAGGAGGAAAATAGGACTTTCGCTTTTGAGATGACATATGCTGGTCAATAAGTAAGACTTTTCTGGGGGTTCAGGTGATGAGAGACTGGAAATTGCCTTGGCCTGTGCTTCTCAAAACCCTCCGAAATATTGTGAAGCTGAAGGGTCATGAGTTAAGGAGTTGTTTACTGTAACAGTAAAAAGCTTCGAGTAGGAGAATGCTTTACCCAAAAAAGACAGAGTGATTAGCAGTTGGCAGTTTATCAAACTGATATTATTTGAAGTGTTTGTGGCTTGCAGCAAGGGTAGTATTTTACACCTGGACAAATTAGAATAGTATATTATAGCTTACTTGTTCTCCTCTTACATAGCTGAAGAATGACTACAATAAATGTCATTTTATGCTAACATTTGTTTTTAGCATTTAGAGACATCTGTATATTAAAGCTTGCAGTTTGCAGGTAGTAGGCCATATAAGATGTGTGTAATTGTGATAGAAATTCTATGTATATACTGTGAATCTTGGTCAGTCTTTTATGAATCTAAGGCATTCTGTTAGACCAGTGCTGCTGTATTTGTTAGTCTTCTTTTAAGAAAAGGTGTTGCTGATTATGCTCCTATAACGGGACTTCACTCATGGCACTAATAGAGTCTGAATTTATCCCACCCTTTTAAATTTAATTTAAGTTTCTTAAATTTGCATGGAGTGAAAATGTGCATCAGTTTATAAGCAGTTGTTATGGTGCAAATCCGGTAACACTATATTCTACACAAAAAATATGTGGAAAGGTCCTTAGAAAAATATTTACACAGTTATTATGCTAAATTAATTTTCTGGATGGAATTAAGGACAAGTATTGCTGTAAGACTTTTACTTGATATCAAATTTAGATAAAAATTGTGCTTGAACTGTCCTCTTGCTTGAAAGAATTTTACCTCTTTTAACTGAAATAGTATTTTACTCTGAAAATACCACAATTTCTCAAGATGCACTCTATCAATGTGTTGATACACAAAACTAAAGTAATGAGTTGTCAAGACTTCATGTAAAAATGAAAATTAACCTTACCCTGTTGCTTTTTGCTACTTAATGATTCTTCTCCCATTGTTTGGTGCAGGCGTGTTCAGAAGAAACACCAGATAAACACTGAAGAAACTTAGAGATTTTTATTGGGAATGCTATTCTGTATAAGGAAGTTCTGGCATCTAAGTTAACATTTAACTGCCTGAGATGACTTGAGATTTTGAGATTTCTGTCAGCAGTCAGATTTGGAATTGTATTACCCCCCACCCTCAAAAGGAGGTCGCATATTGTGTAGTGACTGTTTTTTACCTTACTCTCTGGTTTATCTTAAATCTTCCTATCTTCCTAAGTCCCTTGCAGTTTTATGTTTCTTTAGGCACTGGATGCTCTTTAAACTTGTCCTGTTGTTTTGCGTCAGTTCTCATTGTCTTAGCATACTTTTTGGGGTTTTTTTCTTTGTTTGAGTTTTTTACACAAGAATTTCTTAGTTTCTCTTTTTTAGCTCTCCTCTTAGTTTACCAGTCTGTTGTGTATGATGCCATCTCTGCGGTTAGTCAGATAGTATCTATTCATATTTGCTTGTGGATTCTTCTATTTCTGTAAGCTGTATTTGAGGAAGAATAGGGACTGAGTATATAGAAATAAAAAATTAACTTTTATGTACTTTTAAATCTATTTTCATGAATTCATCTTATTAGACCACAAGCTATTCGTAGTAACTACAAAAGTAAAAATTGTCTCTGTTAAGTTCATGAGGGACAGAGAGAGAATGCTAGTGACTTTAATTAAATTGGTTTTTTTTTCCTAGGTTTTCTTCCTAATAGTCACAAGGTGAAAGGTTTTAAGTTATTTCCTATTAACATTCATGACACTGCTCTAGTGTCATAGTTATGACCATATATACAAGTTGCATAAGCATGTCGGGGATTATTTTAGCTTTAGTCATTTGACTAATCTGTATCTAGAGAATCTTTTTATGTCACAAGTAATTCTTTTACTCTTGTTTCAACAGCATTTGTTTGAATTTAGAACTTGTGCCAGCCTTGTGATCGGATTATATATAATGCAAAAAAATCCTGACATTTGCTCTGACCGTCTTAGGTTATCTTGACTCGCTGTAGGGACTCACTTTCCTCTTCATTAAGTAAAAAAAGCAAAGTATATAGTGAGATTGACAGCAATATTGACTATACAAATAGCGTGATCTGCCTCTCCTTCGTTTCCTATTTTGTTTGTGTTCATAATTTCTGTTCTTTTAGAACATTCAGGAGTGCTTGTCCTAATACTAGTTGCTTAGCTTCTACTTAGTGAAAACAAAAGATACAATATGTATGAAACAACCATATTTTTCATCCTACTGTCATGTTAAAAGTTTAAGAATTTTCTTTTATGTGGTGTTTTTAAGTATACATGTTCTTTTTATGCTGAGGACTAAAGGCCAGATGAAATGAAGGAAGAAAATGGAAGGAACTTTTGTCTTGAACCGAAAGGTGAAATTAAAGTCTTTATTTAAAGCTGAGACTTATAACAATAATTTTAGGTAGTTGTGCTAAAGCACTTAAATGCCTGACACAAGAGTTTCTGCTGTTTCAAATCATACTTAAGGGTGGAAGAAATTATCATGCTGATTATTTATTTTTATAATATCAGGAATTGGAGCACTTGAAGAAAGGTATGTATTTTTACCTTTCCTGTCCTAACAAGCTTATATTTGCTTCTCAATTCCAGAGGAGGTCTTAATTCACTGCAGTATGCTCTAAAGCCTGACTGCTGCTGTGTATGCTTTCAAAGTTGTCATGGTGTGAAAAGATGAATGCTTTTCCAAAAGGCATATTTTTTAAAAAAAAAAGCATTAAGCACACCAGAGTTCAGGAGAGATTCTGAAGCTGAGAGACTATATTGTATTTGATATCTCTTACAAGGTGATAAAACTGGTACCTCATTGTGGACAGAGAGGTTATTATGCACAGCATAATAATACTATAATGTATTATATATTGTATGATAGTACATAAAGTGGTAGCATAATATGATATACATAAATAATATTTTTTATTATTTGCGCTGAAATATCCAGTATTGAAGTTCCTGAGTACCTTTCCTAGTAACCTAGCTTGGGTTTGTAAATTCTGGAGTTTCTAAAAGGATGCACTACTATCACCTTTGAGTTTAGCACAAAATGCCTAGAAGGCAGATTGTTTTTCCTTTTTTAAGTCCATTAGCTTATATGTAGCTTCTGTTTGCTAATATACAGTAGCAGAAAGTGACTGTTTAAGTATTTTGTAAACAGATACCTTCTCATAGTGTTTGCTGAGTTCCTAGTGATCCGAGTTCCTGATTCTTAGTCTTGAGCAAGGCATATGCAATGCATATAGAAGCAGTTCTGCAAAACCAAATGGAATGGACCAATGGGAGGCATTTACACAGGACCTGAGCCCGTTCACAAAAGCCACACAAAGTGAGAAAAGCACGTGCAAACAGTCCTTTCATCTGCAATAAGCACTGTGCCTTAGTCCTGAAATGCGAATCACTGCTCTTTTTCTTTTTCATTTTGTATAGAAAACATTGACTCTGCAAGTTCTCTCTTATTTCAAAGTGTTACTATAAATAATGTTAACTTCATAGCTATGAAAGACTTCACAAATGATTATAAAATGTTTCAATATAACCCATGATTTGTGTTACGTCTTTGCTATAGCTTTGTTAAGTTTCTCTCTGAATTGATCTCCTGTTCTATAGATATATGTGAAGCATAGACTGTGTAGCTTGACATTTTTTTTCTCATTGTAGGATCTGGTAGAAGTATGCTTTTGCATGTGTTTTTACCTGGCTCTTGCATTTATCTACCCATTGGCTTTATAGACTTTTTGTATTCATTACAGTAATTCTGTGCAAAACTACAGGTGACATTCTTATTGGCCTCAATCATTTCATATAAACTCCTGATACTTAGAATTGTCAGACCTCTGGATTTCACAGAGCTAAATGTGTACTTTTTACATATACTATTTTTAAAAATATATGATAAGTATCAATGTATTCTTGCAATCAATATATTCTTACAGTATCAATATGTTATTACATTGTTAGAAAAGAAAGTAGAAAATAACTTAAATGTTTTAAAATGCATTCCAGGCTCAGAAGGCGAAACAGAAAAACACGAAGATATGGTGTTTTGGATACCAACATAGAAAACATGGAGCTGACCCCATTAGAACAAGATGATGATGATGATGATACAACCCTATTTGATGCCAATCATCCTCGAAGGTTTGTATATAAAAGCCAAATGTACTTCTAGCAGTAGAAGTGAAAGAGTATGGATGATAAGCAGTTTCACTGCGAAAGCTCACTACTGTGTTTCATATGCATGTAGTTGGAGAAGGGATGTCAAAATCACTTGAATTTTAAATGGGCAAGAATTTAGTGGGCAAGAAGATAAACACCATTTCTCTTCAGCATGTGAGTTCCAGAGAAATGGAGAGGAAGGTAGGATATTTTTGTTACAAATACAGTGTCGTTATTGGATCCTATGATAAAGTCAGCAACTAGCTTATAGCTTTCTATTTTTTCTTTTTTCTTTATTTTTTTAAAATTATTTTTTATTTTGTAGACTCTTCAATATTTCCAGTGTACTCTTTCCTATGAGGTCTACTTCCAGCAGTTTCATTCCGAAGTTTCATTCTAAAGTAGTCAGCAGTTAGCTGATGATGATCCTACACCAAGTTTTAAGTTTAGTACTGCGACATAGAAAGGTTCCTATTCTTAAGTCACTCTCGAAAAAACATGTAGATTCAGGAAAATTTTATTATATTTCGGTTTTGTCCTCATGCTTAAGCATTATGACCAATCTACACTTAAGCAATTCAAACATGAAGTTTTCCCTTACTGAATAATGCCGTCACACTACATGTGCAAATACATAGTAAAGATTTGATGGAGTTTTCATGACTACTATCAAGTATCAGAAGAGATAAAGTGATTAATTCTCCCAGTAGTTGATTCATCGCTGTTTTAATGTGAAAAACAATTAAAGACTTAAGCAAAACAATTCAACAAATGCAATACATGCTCTCCCAAATGAATTAAAAATATTGGAGCAGTAGGTCATATATTCTGCTGTCTAGCAGGAAGTAACTTTGGATCCGGTTTTAAAGCTTGAAGTAAAAGATTCAGTCTTTTTTAACTTTGTCTGTTTAGGGGGAATCTTTGAGATTACTTTTTTTGGTAATTCGGAGTTGCTGTTTTCTATTTTCTCTCCCTCATGCATTAGAAGAAACTACTTGGAATATCTCCCCTTACTACTCCTCTGTATTGGAGAGTTGTGTGGCACTTACTGTTACCCTGTGTTATTAGTCTTGCTCCAGTATAAATTATGCCAGTAATGTAAAATGTAATTGTCACATTGTATCCAGGAATTGCCTTGATGTCTGTCTTAGGTATTTTAACTTCTCTTGTAGCTCAGCATACTCATTAGACTTTCAGGTATATGATATCCAGTTAACGTGATATTCCTCGTAAATGTTTATTTAGAGGAGTATTAAGTAACCATTTTGCTAGGAATGAACATCAAAATATGGCTAGTCAGTATTAGCATACCATATTATACAATTTACAAACCGAATTGTGTTCATATTATACAGGTTACT
Source organism: Apaloderma vittatum (assembly GCF_000703405.1). Lineage (NCBI taxonomy): Eukaryota > Metazoa > Chordata > Aves > Trogoniformes > Trogonidae > Apaloderma > Apaloderma vittatum. Next base: position 39,961 of record NW_009734515.1, on the reverse strand, counting down.
TCATACTCATGCATGCTTATTTGGAGATTAAGTGTGGCTATATTTGTAGTTAAGCTTCAAGGACCTGATTATGTCTCAAGTGCAGTATTTTATCTAAAGGGGCTATACTATTAGTATGTTAAGTAGGTATATGCACAGTGTCTTCTAGTGCAGAGGAGGCTGTGTTAATAAATGGCTTTGAAATAGGTCTTGTGCATGTAGATACATGTTTTGATTTTTTGACTCCGTATAATAGCTTCTGGTTTACGTATTGTGGAAATTTTGGGGGGATTATATTGTTTCCTGTCACTGAAATGTGAGCAAGTGCCCTTTCACCCTACTGTTTTAACCTTAGATGGTTGCTATCTAAATTTAATTCTTATTCTACAAATAAATCTAAAATCCATAGTTTGAAGCTTACTGTATATTAAGATAAACAAGGTTGTATTTTTCAATTCTGAAGCTACAAAAGTGCCCCAAAATGATTATGTCTGTTCCTTTAAACTTCTTTGTATGCCTTCAAATAGAAGCAGTGAAAACCCTGCAGAGAAAGTTCACTAAAATACCACCAGAAGTTTTCAGAGGGTGAATTTCTGAATGAACAGATTTTCTGTTTTGTGTTTTCCCGTATTTCTAAACACTTCAGTTTGAGGGGAAAAAACCGCCAAACGTTCAAGTAATTTGTTGTGGAAGTATCTAATATGTACAGTACTTTTAAATTACTACAAACACATTTAGCATAGTCTTGCATTGGCTTATGGATTAACCAAATTATGTAAAGCAGATGAATACCCTTCTTATCTGGTTTACTTGTTTCAGTTATTTTGTTCGTGCTTAGAGCGTGGTGCTGATAACACCGAGGTCGCGGGTTCGATTCCCCATTCGGTCCCCATGTGTTGCCTGATCTAGTTGAGAGGCGTCCCTGCCCATGGCAGGAGGTTGGATTAAATGATCTCTAAGGTCCCTTCCAGCCTAGGCCATTCTATGATTCTGTGATTCATTCTTGTCCCTGATAGGGTGTATAAAGACAAAACAAAAGTGAAAACATTAAGTATGGTGTAAACTGAAGTTCTTTATTTTTATTTTACTTTTCCCTTTTGCTCTACAAACATGCCAGGAGTGCATGTGTATATGCTTGTTGACTACACATCAGTCTAAAGACAAAAACCTGAGAACTTCTGAAGCCTGAATAGGGCTGTATCAAGGATCTTACATATTTCTATCATGGTTATTCAATCAGGCAGAGCATACTGTATTCATTCACCTTTAAAATTTATCTTGGAAACTCAGTAAAGCAGTTGTCTTATAGATTGCCCTGCCTCTGGCCCCATACGGATTTTGTCAAATTATGTCCTAAAGTAATATTTTTGCCACTACGCTTTCTGTGGTTCTGTGGCTGACATAATTTGGTTTAGGATTAAGAAATTAACTTGCATTAAAGCAAACTCTTTATAACTATACACAGCAGCCTTTGAACTGCACTTACCTGTAACTGTGCTAACTACAAAAAAAAGTTACATTATTAGCGTTGTATTTGGTGGAGAAAAGCAAAAATACCACACCAAAAAAAGCCAAGTCCCGATTTCCAAATACTCAGCCCCTCTTTAAATGGAAGTCCTGTAGCAAATCATCATTTAGGTTAGCTGTGCCAGGCAGTTTGGAAGTATTTGAAAGCAGATTACTGATCAAGACCATATTTACGTAGTCCATTTTATAAAGAGGATGACATATGGTAGAAACAGTTTGAATACATTAGTAGTGTTTCATTTTGCTGATGGTATAGATATTGGAAGACAAATCAAGTATTTATCTTCATAGATACAGAACCTTATGCACTGTGGTATCTTGTTGGTGAAACAACTTCTAGATGAGCAGCATTTGATTTTAAAACCATCAGCTTCAGCTGAAAAAGCAATATCTGATGTTTTGGTCCAAGCCCAAAAACCCATGATAAAACAGCTTGATAAAATGCTGTCCAAAGTCTGCAAAGCAATGTCATTGCTGGAAGAAAAGTTTGAAAACTAGTGGAGTACTTTTAAAAATATTTTTTTTTAATTAGGAATGTATTTTTTGAGTTAATTTCTTTCTCCTTCTTTCAACTAAGTCTTCTGCATTTGTCTTGAAGCTTAGTAGTCAGTCTTCGTGTCACTGCTGAAACAAAAATGACCAAAGAGAGTATAAAATGCATAAGTAATCAAAGAGTTACTGAGGTTGACTTTATGATAATGATACTCAGGTATTCTCAGATTTCATTACATTTTGTCCCAACATTTGCAGTATTTCAGAGGTAGAATTGTCAGAGTTGGAAGGGACCTTGAAGATCATCTAGTATCTAGATATAGTTGATTGGTTTTTTTTAAGGTAGCGTAGATAGGCAGTCAGGCTTGGAGTGACTGGTTAGAGAACAAGGAAGAGATCTTTTAATGGTTTTTGAGTTTATTCCTTTGTTAAATGAATCACATCAGCAGTTTTGCTTCACTGTCAGTTTTATTCTTCAGTTGGCAAGTTTCTTACTCTTGAAACTGAAGGACTAAACACAGTTACAGGTAATTCTATTCTACATGTTCTGGTGGATTCTTACACATTTATTATGGACCACAAATTTGTAAATATTTTCTTATGTAGAAATTATTTAGCTTTTTTCCTTCTTTACAACACACTATGCATATGTGGAAAACCCCTGCAGGCTTGTTTTTTTGGTTAGCTGATGAGTCTATTTGACTGTTTCCAAGTCTAGGCAAAGAAACTGTCTTTCGTAAAATCAGCATAGCAGTGTTGGTATACTGGTGTGACAATATGGTTATTAGTTTGAGCATTGCTCTTTTCTTTCAGAGCTGTATAAAAAAAAGGTTCACAGTGCCCTCTGTTGTAACGTAGATGTAATTAAGTGTGCCCTGACTGTTGTCATCACCAATGTAGCCAGTCTCTGTGCCTCCTCAGTTCAGGGCAGCTTACCGGAATGGGATGTTTCAGCCATTTTGCTGAATGGCATACTATTACATATCAAAATTTGAAACTTTATCAGCTGGTTTCTTACTGTTCAACTTTACATGTCAACAGACATACAGTATTCTACTATCACATCTTTGTTTTTCAAAGGTATATCACACTAATAGTTTGTGTGTAAAGTGATTTAATGAGGATTGTAAACTACTTGCTACACTGTAACGCACATGTAAAAGCACTTACTCTGTTTTTGATAGCATTCCAGTTATGGAATGCTACCAAGAGTTACCAAAGTTTGAGTAGGAACTCAGGAACCTTGGAAATTTAAAACAACTTCCAACATGGTAAAAACCTCATTTTTTTTGTCCCTCTATTTGGGAGGTTTAAATTAATGGAGTTTTGTGGCACTTTGCTTGACAGTAATATGGTAGCAATGTGTTTTTACAGGTAAATTTCATAATTAAATATTGCCTATCTGTGTTTTTTTTTGGTAACATTTGATCTTCAAAAATGTAGGCTAAAGTTCCCCTTGAAACAGGGCATTTCAGATTAATGCATCTGTTTCTTCTCTTGCAGAGAAGTACATGCCTTTCAGTGAAAGAACTTAATCTTAGAACCAGAGAAGGACACTGCTTCATGGAAGGAATAAGAAGCAAGAGGCTATGCAAGCTGGGACTAATTTAATTTGTGTATATTACGGCATCTTTAATTTGTTGCAATAAATGCTGTATCAATTTGTTGTACTTTTTTGTATATAGAGGATACTGAGCATAAAGCCTGTGGAGAGAGACTGCACTAAAATAAAAACCTATTTGGAAGAGAGATCACTTAAAACAGGGTATTTTTTGCTTGTTACAGATCTTGTATGCCATAACTGTGGTATACACTTTTTATACAGTAATCTATAATGTTGACAATTTTTTTTGCTTATATTGTAAGTAAACATAGCCTCTGTGAACTCCTCAGAATTGTTACAACGTGATTTTAGTTGAGGATATGCTTTATCCTTTACAAATAAAAACCCAAACTACTGTGTTTTGTGTTGAGACTTTTTTTTAAACTGAATTAACATGTTTTATGTAAACTTCAGTGAACAAATAAAAACTGTTTACAATGTTCCTGTCATTTAGTGTAATACTTCAGTGCTATAGATTTTAAGTTTATTAATCTTGTAAACACAGTACTGAAACATCTTTTTGCTGTTATTAGTACTGATTACAACTATTCCTCCAATTTTTTTGTGAGATCCATCTTCAGCTTGTTTGAACAGTTTTTGCTCACCAACTTCAGGGTGCTGCTCGTATAGTCTACATGGTGTCAGTGCTCAGGCTTATGGTGAGGCATAGATAAGTCTTTAGGTAGCCTTGTTTACTTTTGTACTTTTTAAACAATCTGTGTTAAATACTAAATTTTCTGTAGCTCTAAAAGGAAAAAGTGGCATCAGAAACAGATGAAATGTAGTTGGCATCCAGCAGTTACATTCTTCTTAAGCTAGTGTGATAAAAATTAATAGAACAAGATTTTAAGACCTGGGAGACCTGATTTTTTTTTAAAAAAAAGGTTGCAGTTTCCCCAGGAATCTTGATTATGCAGGCAAAATGTTCAAACTCCAGTTCATTAAAATTGCTATTCTTTTGGGGTAATATTTATTTATTAATTTATTTATTTTGATAATTTATTGCCAATTCTGTATGTATGTAGTATCAAGGCATAAACTTGCTATATTAATATTAGTGGGGCTGATTATGTTTTCTGAAAGTTCCTGTGTTATGCTATGCTAAGGACACAAAATTAGTCAAAAATAAACAGCATTGTGTGTGTCTTGGTCTTAACAGTTGGAAATCTGCTCTGAATTATGTGCAGCCCCTTCTGAAACATGCAAAATCATCAGCAGTATTTCCAACTGTGGCTGGGAGGCTGTTCTTATGGTTGCCTAACATTTAAAAAATTTTAGGAATATATATTGTCAAGTAGCTAGTAACTGACCTGTGTATAAATGAGACTGAAGCTTATATCAAGTGTTTATATGAAGTGTACTTATTTCACAATTTGATGTAAAGCACAAGATTAAAAATATGAAGGCAGTTAATTCTGAAATGTATAACTGAGTTGCTGTGTATGGAAAATTCTATTCCAATGGGACTTGAGATGTTAATAGGCCAGTAAAGGGTAGGAGCTGATCTGCTGCAGTAAAGCTCCTTAAAGATACGGGGTGGCTCAAGTTTAATGGGAAACAAGATGGGAGAAAGGCTGGATTTCTGCAATAACCTGAATTTCTGGGGGCAGAAATGGAGTGTGGAAGAAAAAAAAAAAAAGGATGACTCAGAGGAAAAAAGGTTTTAAAAAAGCTACTTTAGAAATTCTACATGATTAAAGCTGTCATGGTGGAAATATCCTGGCACAGGTTGCCCAGAGAGGTGGTGGAGACATTCAAGGTCAGGTTTGATGGGACTCTGAGCAACCTGATCTCGTTAAAGACGTCCCTGCTCACTGCAGGGGAGGTTGGACTAGATGACCTTTAAAGATCCCTTCCAGCCCAACACATTCTGTGATTCTAACTATTGTTTGTTAGGGCTTTGTGACTTTTTTTCGTCATTAGTCCAATTCAAGACATAGCATATACAGGGTTATGTAGTTCCTGATCAAGTCTGAATTGTTTTAGTTCGATGCATTGACAGGATAATAGAGTGTACACCCGCAGGTACTGTGAATGAGTCTGAGAAGGACAAATCCATGAAGTGGCAGAAAGCATTTTTAAATTTCTTGTTGATAGTAAGAGTCAGGAAAGGACTCTGATACATAAATGAACTGGAAGACACAGGTCTCAGAAGACCTGTGGCTGGACTACTTCACGATTTCAGAATAGACTACTGTTTGCCACAAACTTCTTGTCTCATCATACTACTGGTGATCTTGTTCCAGGTTTTTAACTATTAAACCCCTGCAGTTATGATCTAGATCTCTCTGGAGTGCTGTCCTCTGATGAGATTTTTGCATGATGATTCTCTTTCCACAGTTGCTTAGCTATTCAAAGTGGCTTACAGTCTATGTATCTTACATCGTGAAGCATTCTTATTTTAAGATGCAGTAACATGAAAAGATTTCAGAAAGATATTGTCAGGGTGGATGGATAAGTTCAAGATTTTAGTAAGAGATAACAAATGTTAATCATGAAATCTTTTGAATATGATTTCATGTGTTCTCCTGTTGGAAGAGTATTAGCCCAAAGGCTTATACTTTTGTTGTAAGTCATTTGGATCCTCTTGACAGTATACAGTTGCAAGAAAAATTAGGTGAACCTTTTGGAATTTCATGGTGTTCTGCATTAATTTGTCATAAGATGTGATCTAGCCATCATCTAAATCAAGAGTATTGACAAATAACACGTGCCTAAAATAATAACACAAAACCAGTTCTGATCGTCCCTGTCTTTATTGAACACATTCAATGTTCAAAATGCTAGTGGAAAAAGTAAGTGAACGCTTGGAATGAATAACTGGTTGGCCTCCCCTTGGCAGCAATAACCTCAGCCAGGAGCTTGCTGTAGCTGTGGGTCAGACCTGCACATGGTTTGGGAGGGATTTTAGCCCATTCTTCCTGGCAGAACTGCTTTAGGTCTATCACATTCGTTGGATGTCTCATGTATGGCTCTCTTCAAGTAATTCTTTTGCATCTGTGTTGGGTTGAGATCTGAGCTCTGACCTGGCTACTCCAGAAGGTGAATTTTGTTTTTCTGAAGCCATTCTGTTGTGGACTTGCTCCAGTGTTTCAGGTCTTTGTCCTGTTGCATCACCCAAGGTCCACAGAGTTTCAGCTGGCGTACAGACATTCTCACTTTATCCTGAAGAACGTTGTGATATACTTGGGAATTCCTCTTCCTTCCAATGCCTGCAAGCTGGCCAGGCCCTGATGCAGCAAGGCTGGCCCAAATCATGTTGTTTCCTCCACCACACTTTACGGTTGGGATGATGTTTTCATGATGATATGCAGTGCCCTACCTTGTTATGCCCAATGTAGTGCTGCATGTTCTTTCCAAATAGTTCAGTCTTTGTTTCATCAGTCCACAAAAGGTTTTGCCAATACTACTGTGGAGTGTCAGTGGGCTCTTTTGCAAACTTCAGGCGTGCAGCAATGTTCTTTATAGGAAGCAGCGGCTTCCTTCATGGTGTCCTGCCATAGACACCCTGCTTGTTCAACGTTTTACGTACCTTAGACTCATGAATACAAATGTTAGCCGGTTCTAATCACGCCATCAACTCTTCAGCTGTCACTCGGGATTGTTTCTTTACCTCATTCATGAGTCTTCGTTGTGCTCTTGGGGTCATTTGACTGGGCACCCACTTCTTGGTAGAGCAGCCACAGTCCCAAAGTGTCTCCATTTGTAGATCGTTTGCCTAGCGGTGGACTGGTGAATTTCTAAGGTCTTTGAAAGCACTTTGTGACCCTTCCCACCATTATGTAAATGAACAGTTTGTGATTTTAGATCCTCTGAAAGCTCTTTTGGGAGAGGCATGGCTCAAATAAGTGTACATCTTGTGCAGAGCAAACTCTAAAAAGTTTGAGTGGTTTTCATCAGTCGCTGTAGCTCTAGTCCACACCTCCAAACTTATTTTCTTAACAAGACTCTAGGTTGACCTGACTCAAATTAGCTTTTTTGAGGTGAATTCAAGGATTCACTTACTTTTTCCACTGGCATTTTGAGTATTGAATGAGTGTGTGCAATAAAGATGTGGAGGATCAGTGCTGTGATAGACTCAAAGGGCCCCTCACCTTTCTAAACACAGAATACATAGTTTTGTGAAGATAGACATTAAACTTACTGATCAAAGCAGTAACAAATATACCAACATTGTTGCATTGTTTCTAAAAGTATGAAAATTGTTGAGGTAAGTTGAGAAATCTAGTTCAAAGCTTGATTATCCTTTCTGGTAGATTGAAATTTAATTTTATTTTTCCTGATGTGTAACCTAAATCTCATTTTAGTGTTGTGGGTTAGGGCTGGGCTGTCCACTAAATGCAGACAGATGCTCTCTAACCCCCTCTCACCCCTCAGAGGGGAAGGAAAAGGAAATGAGACAGAAGGACTTATGGATTAGAAAAGAAATCTAAAACAGCTGTAATGAAATAATAATAGAAATAATAAGGAAATAATAAAATTAAATAACTATATACAAACCCTATATTGAATCCAACTTCACCCCCTCACTGTTGCAAAGTGGCATTGGGGAAGCCCCAAGCTCAGTGGCAGAGGGAAGGTGGGTTCAGGAATTCAGGATCGGGATCAAAGACAGAAGATTGGACAGAGTCCTGCCTAGATGCTGGCCGTTGAAGAGGAAGCAAAAAGAGAAGAGGCCTAAACTCTTGTGATCCTTCAGTTTTATACTGAATATGACTTATATGGAATGGAATAGTTATGTTGATCACCTGTCCTGTCCATTCCTCAGTGAAGGTGCCACTTTTTACTTCCTTGTGACCCCTTTGATTTCCCAGCACCCCCAGCATGGCACACAAGAACCAGCAGTGACCTTGGTCGCTATAGGAATAAGTATAAGCAGGAGCTTGTACTTACATGCTTTCTTCATCCCAATCTCTGGCAGTAACTGTAAACGTCAGATGTTACCACTTCTAGCAGCAGACACTGGCTGCAAAAACACGCTGCTAACTTCAAGAAGTGCAGCTTCTTAGACGAGACTGATCTGAGAAGTAAACATCACTGAACAGAATTGCTTCTGTTTAGCTCAAACCAGGGCAAGTAATTTTAAGCCTATTACGCTTGAGCTACAGTAAATTGTAGAAGGAGCTTTGTACTGTGGCAGATCTGCCATATGTGTCTATGTCATTATATTCCCCTTCAGCCTGGTCTAAACAAAGCACTCTCAATTTATTTCCTCATACTTTTTATGGTGTAGATGTGTAATACATCTCACTCTCAAAATGAACCAGCTGGTTCACAGACTCCATGAACTGCAGTGTCCAAAAGAGAAAACAGTAGATGCCGTTTATGAGATAGCTGCAATGGAAAGTATGTGTGCAGCACCAGTGCACATAGTCCGCCTGTCCTTATCACTTTAAAAGGTTGCTGCCTTTTTTCTTTTTTTTTTTTTAATTGACAGAACTTTGAACAAACTAATCTGCCTCTGGTAGCTAGCACAACATGAAAGGCTCAGTCTACCCCAGTAGTGTTGCAGTGAAGGTTTTTGATTAAAGTGTGCTTAAGCATGCTAAATGATGTATAATCTTAAAAATTCCACATGTATGTGGTGTTTGGGTATATGGCAATGCTGGACCATGCAGAGAAACCAAGCCAGGAATTAGCCAACTTACTTAAATACCGAAAAGAGCTTATCTGCGTCAGCTCAGTACTCTCTCTGGCCTGTTTAGCATGCATATTCTTATCCAAGTTGGCTTATTTGATTGGATGAGATATTTGTGAAGTTCTATTTTATGCCATGTAGATTTAGTTCTCAGACCTCAGTAGCTGAAACTGCTTTTCAACGCTTGGCCTTTATCGCTTATCACTTATGCGTCTTAGCTGAGTGCAGCATGTTGGTGTTTCACCTTAGGCACAAATTTTGCCCTGTGTGAGATGGAAGGGGGTGGTCTGAAGTCTTAACTCAGTGATTGGAGGTTATCTGTATTTTCAGAAATTTGCATTCAGTTCATTTTCTGGATTTTAAAAATGTAAGAAATAAAAAACTTTCCTTCTCTACCCATATAAAACTTTAGATGTGATCATATTTTCAATTTTAGTGTTCTTCTGGATATAAATACCGGACTATGACTTTAGTTGATTACCTAGTCAACTCTAGCTGTTCTTAAGAAAAATCCTTAAATTCACTTGTGTTAATATAAGGATTTTTTTAAAAATACCCCTGAAGTAGGTTATATGAAAAAATTTTTGTTTATAAAATGCATTGTTATTTATTTTGATAACTGAATATAAACTATGTTGACATCAGTGTAGATACTCTGTATTCAGTACCTATGAAATTGAAATATTTTCCCCCACTTATAACACTCTAGACATTTTCTACCCGTTTGCAGGGCTAGATATCATAACTGAAATCACAAATAAAAATGTTCATAATGTTTCAAATTTTAATGAAAATAAAATTTCCTGCATTGGATTCAGTTTTGTCTTCTTTCTAAAATAAAAAATAGTATAATTATGATTAAAAAATCCAAGTTGCAAAAGTTTAGGGTTTTATGCTTTTTTTGATGTTTCCCCCCACCCACCCCCTCTGATTGATAATCTAGGACTTTAACCAAACAGTTCTTCCAGAAAAAAGAAATTTTAGGATTGAAGATTAAGGCCATCTAGCTGAGTAATGTTGCAGTGGTCACTGTTCTGTCACCTCACTTATGGTTTTGAGTGCAAGGGCTGATAACAGTCACTATGGTAAAATAACTGTGCTCAGCACTTCTGCCAAAGTGTGAGACTTGGCTTGAATATGAAATTCTACAGCAAAATCCTGTTGAAATGTTTAGAATTGTAATTTTGTTTCTTTTCTTACAGAAAACACAAGTTCAGTTCTGTGTAGCATACATGCCATTCTCTAGTGAGCAAAAACAAGGGTAGGCTACTGTTTTAACTTTAGGAAAGTTAAATCTATAGCTTCTTAAAATATGTTTATAATTAAATGGCAAGGTAAAAATAGTATGATGTTTTCAGCATCCAATCAGAATATTTGGTTTGGAGGATATTTTTCATTTGAAGTATCAAACTGACAGTGGACTAGTGTCTTCTTTGTAGAGGAAGCACTACACTGGTCTGCTTCAGGGTGAAGCTGAAACTCTTTAACAGTGGAAGGCATATACACGTGCTTTATGCTGATCTCTTATCAGTCAGGCTTCCTCCTCCTTATCAGCCAAACAGTGAAGAAACATGTTTGTTTTGTGGTTCTTTGTGATGTTTTTTAGTAAATCACTTGGCCAGTGTAACCCAAGGGTGGATCCCTCCAGTCATGCAGTAAAACTGCTGTGAAAAAGGCCTTGATCTTCACAGCAGGCAAACACCATGAGCTAATCCTAAGTAAAAAGGGAATTACCCTTCATCAGATAAGCAGCTATCAATGGAACACTGTGCAGTACTGCCAACGTATTTCTTCACCTTTTATTGTGAATTTATGTACACTTTTGGCACTTGAAAAAGCAAAAAAATAGTTGCACATTGCAATGTATGGGTTTTCCGTCTCGGAAAGGCCCTAATTTTCTCTCTTTCTGTGACATGTAAATGCTACCTTTTGTGTAACTTGGCCTGCTGTTAGCTTCTCAAATAAGAGAGACTGCATCCAGAGGAGGAGTATGAAGGGGAGTGGAGGGTCCTGTCTTGGTGGAGTCATGAAAGAAATGGAAGGGTGAACTTCCCTGCATAGGTATAGTTCATAAGGGGTATTAGGACATATTGGATATATGAAGCAAGTGACTGCATTTTGCTCGACTATGAACAATTCCATGTCTTGCCTTCTCCCTCCTTCCTCCTTCCTCCTCTGTCTTCCTCTCTCTTTCAATGAATCTACCCTTTTCTATTGTGTAGTAAGTGCAGGCAAGGAGACATATCCTTCCTATGAGATGCCCTTCTGAGGAGGGTCACTGTCTTGAAGAAATGTATGAACCTGCAAATCACCAGACTGCGTGGATATGCCATTCCTCATGTGATTTGCAAAGTGTACAAAAGATCATGGTAATTTTTCCAGGGCAGAGAGCAAAGCAGATGTGTATGGAGATGGCTGAAGGCCTGGTTCATGGCCACCTGGCAGAAGTTAAGGACCCACTGTTTCCAATAGCTTTGATTGTACAGAACAATGTTAGGCATCAGGCAGTGTTGCTGACAATGTTATAGTTGTTGCCCCTTGTTTGGAATAGGTGCTAACTTATCACAAGAGACAGCTATAGGAGTTGTGGTAGGGGTACACATCAGTGTTGTTGACAGCCAGTAGGCTTAATGTAAGTATGCATGAATCAGTTCTGCTTCTGACTGTGACGGCAGAGTCCCTGTGTTACACACTGGAATTCTCATCTGTGAGATGGCAGTGTTGGAGCTGATACATGGTCCTGAATTTTGTGGCCTGTACACTAAATAGTTCGGGCGCTTCACAGGCCTTGATTATAGTTGTGTTAACTGTGCAGTACAGAAATGTTGTGTTCATGATCTCTTGAAGGTTAGTGTTTGCCTGCTCCTGCATTGCTACAGAAGCCCAGAAGTTGAGGGGATCAGCCAACAACTCAACTCTTTTTTTTTTTTTTTTTTTTGGCCAAGTTGTAGATTCAGTAGCTGCCTCTCATGCACTTTACTAGATGACTTTTGAAGTTCTGCTTGGTAAAAGCTCTGTCTTCTCTACCTTGTAGATCATATATTGGTGCACCATACTGGCTTGATGAGGTTTGTGTGGACATTGAAGGTAAACGATGGTTAGAGCTTAAAACATCCTACATGATGAATGAGAGAGGTCCTGACGGGTTGGTAGTGAGAAGAGGCCCAGAACAGGCTTGCCAAACTTTGAGCAAATCTTGTACATTTTGCCTTAATCGTGCTGCCTTCGTGTCTTAACTCTCGATCTAGTGGTCCGCCTTTGGTTCATTAGTGTAGGTATGAGTGGAGATATCTTGCTATGTGGGAATGTTGTGTACATATAGGTGAAGTTGTATAGCCTAAATAAACCCTTGGCAGTGATGTGACAGACTGACCTACATGTACTTACTCAGGCATGTGCAAACAGGACAGTTGTGTAGGTAATTTTGTCATATTTGTGACAGATATTTTTCTAAGGTAAATGCGTCTGGGCATCCAAGCTCACGTCACATAGACATAAGCTCAAATGTGCAGCAGATAATAACATTTTCATTTCAAATCTAGATTAGATGTGAAGGAACAATCTAGGAATGATGAGGTTTATATGTCATTACTGTGTATTTAATTTCCTCTTAAGGTGCTCTAATTGTCATAGATTCTCCTACATTCTCAACACAATGTACTAAGAGGAGGAACAATTTCTCTTCGAGCAATGTACACATTTAGCGCCAGAATAACTGCACTACTCACAGCTCTGCATTGCAATATTCTTACTGCACATCGATATTGTCAGTTATTTGAAACAAACTTGTGAGAACACTTAAATATATGCTTAATTCTCACAGAGTTCAACTGGATTTAGCTTATGTCTAGCCTAGATGTCTGGACAACTTGTTCCAATGCTTCACCACTCTCACAGAAAATAATTTAATTCTATTAAGAAAATGAGAAATACATAGCAAACTGGACAAATTTTGAGTTTAATTTTTTGTTAGCATCACCTGGAAATCAGTGGCAGAGCCTAGAGTAGAATCCGTTTCTCTCTTGTTCGGTTTTGTTTTTGTTTCCCTGTCTTTTTCCTTTTAATCTTGTAATTATACACATAGATCTTTAATTACCTTGTATTCCTAGTTCATTCCTTAAGTATACTCCATCTGGTATGCAGAATGAAGCAGCATCCTTTGGGAAAAATACTTTCTGATAGAATGAGAGGAAATGGGCTCAAATTGGTCCAGGTGAGGTTTAGATGGGATATTAGAAAAATTTCTTTAATGAAAGACTGGTGAAGCACTGGAACAGGCTGCCCAGGGAAGTGGTCGAGTCACCGTCTGTGGAGGTGTTCAAAAAATGTGTAGAGGTGGCACTTCAGGATATGGTTTAGTGGTCATGGTAGTGTTGGGTTGACAGTTGGACTTGATTTTAGAGGACGTTTCCAACTTTAATGATTCTGTGATGCTATGGTTATGTAAACAAGGACTGTATTACAGTGTATATGCACAACGGGGCAACTTTCTTCTGCTATAATTAAAGAACAGTTATGTGTCTTTGGAAAACTGGGCTAGTAAACAGGATAATAAAATGAGGATGAACTTGGAATGTGTTAACTGAAATTTGTGTTTGGTTTTGGAAGGGAGTATTTTAGTACAGATATTTCTGAAGGAAGGGGGTTTTCTTTGAGGATGGGGGATGTGAGATGATGTGTTGAGACAAAAGATCAGCCTTTGCTGAAGGTTTCAGTTTGCTTCATTCTCTAAGTGAAACTAATTCTGAATTGATTTGCTTTGAATAACCTGTTACAAAGCTGGATCTTTAAACTGCATGAATTATGTAGAATCAATAGTTACTGCACAAGGATGACTGGCAGGAATTTAGTGCTTAGCAGACCGAAAGGGTGAAGGGACCATTTATCTGGCAGGAGTGAATTTCAAATTCTGTCTGAATCAGTGAATGTTAGGGGTTGGAAGGGACCTCGAAAGATAATCTAGTACAACCTCTTTTTATAAATCATGAAGAGGAGATGGGGCTAGGACAGTGGACTGCCAAGAGGAACCATGGAGGATGAAATCCCAAGGCTTGCTGGATGGAGATACCAGGAGCAAGAGATGTTTGAACCTCAATCAGTCACACCCTGGACCACTCTCATCCCGGGGAATATCTTGCGGTTCAAAATCACTCGAGGAACACCAGCAAACCTCAGCCCATGACCCCTTCCCACAGTGCTCCCTCCTGGCTGAGGAAGAACCACCATAGACAGATACACACTTTTATTTTGGAGGCCTGAAAGGTCACCTGAGTCACAGGATCAAAATGCTGCTCTGGACTTAGAGGAGGTAACTGGTTTAAGTGTTGAAACGATGAAGCTGTTTTCCATAAAATGGTGCAGATTTTCCCAGTGAGAGCAGCTGGTCTTCACATTCCTGAGCTGTAAAATCCCTCTGTTTAGTGTAATGGCACGCTGCCTGATTTATCCACAGAGCTCATACCAAATAGTGCTTTACACCAGGGTATGCTTTGCTGCAGTTTGTAATAGAAAATGTCAGCGGTTTTGTTTGCTGTGATAAAGCTGTGTGCTCTGTTCTGGTTTGTTTCCTTCCCAACCCCTTTTTGCATTTGGTTTTATTCTTTACCACAAAATGTTTCTAATGAGAAAGATAAACATGTCTGAAGTGGAATCAAGGATTTTCTGTGTATGATTCAAAATAAATACCGTAATGGACCAAGAGCTTTGAAACTAAGCAGGTGAAACAGACAAGGTATAATAGACAAGAAGCAAAAATGTCTTCTGTTTTTGACTACAAGGTGTAGTGTCAACTACTAACTACTACAAACTTTGCATCAAGTAGAGCAAACCATAAACTCTTTGCTAGTATAATCACTTCTTTCACTCACAAAAAGTGAGAGCAGAAGCTTTCGTTTTATTTTTTCTTATGAAAGAGTAATAAAAGAATGTAAAATCTTTATTTAAGGATCAGTTTTTAAGCAATGTGTTTTGTCTGAACTGAGGAAAGGTACGTCCCACCTTACTGTGTAAGCCAAATTATGTGGTTGGTCTTGGTTTTCCTGTACTAAAGTAAATTCTATTGAATGTCTAACCAGTATAGTTATACGTCTATAAATATTGAATTAAAAGAATAAGAAAGGGACATTTTTATTTTGAGTGAGGAATTCACCAGTAATGCCTAAACACCTAACTGACAGGAGTTCTGGGGATAGCGGATTCCAGAGGACACTGCGGATCCTGCCTAGAATCTGTGCAATCCTTGGGCCAACATGTCAATCCTGGATGTTACTATCAATATTTGGGGCAAAGAGGAGAAATTAATGCACCAGATTCCCATTTGCATGTCTGAATGTAATACTGGTTGGTCATACTGGATTGAATGAAGAAACATGTGACACTTCAGAGAAGCTGAGTCAGAGCAGATGCCAGTGGAAAGTGATTGCACCACATCGAGAGGCAGCATTTTGCTTCCCACAGTCAGATGTGCTGAAGAGAGTTTGGATCCCCCAGCCACACAGGTGACAAACAAAGAATTTCAGCACGACGTGACTCTTAGGCCAACACAGCAGCAGGAAGCAGGGGATAGCCAGGAATTAATGTCACTGGTGACTTAATCCTTCTGAAAGGAAGTTGAATCCCTAAAAAGGGATATGTATACAGAAGTCCACCTTGCAGACCAACCAAAGTTTGTGGGAAAATTAGAATTCATGTTTGCTAATACTTAGGTTGAGTCACTTCCATGCTGATTCATTTTTGCTTATTATTTAGTATCCAAGGTTTCTATGCCTGAGTCCTTTCCTTCCTTTCCTTTAATTAAACACAGTTTAATTATCTATGGGAATAAACATTTCCCCCTCAAAAGAAAAATTTAAATCCTTGATTATCTTTTATTCCCACGTGTAATAGCTTAGACATTTAAGGGATCATCACTGTCGTTTTCTTGGCCACAGGGTGGCAGCAGTAAGCGTCGTCAAGCCAGAGGGGTTTTTTGGTTTTTTTGGGGGGGCTTGCATTTGGACTCAGTCAAATTCTCCCAGCTATGAATTATGAAACATATAATTCTTTTCAGAAGTTAAGCTGTTATCCCAGAGTATCAATGATTTTTCATCATTATGATTGTATATGGCAGAGGCACAAATTTTAAAGCAACCATGCTTTCACATAAACTATTTAAGCTCTATCATCCTACCTTTTACAGCACAATAACCTGCGCTGACACTCATATTCTGAACTCATGTTCTTCTATGTCTGTCTATGAATGTCATCTTTTTAATTCAACATATATTGCATGTCTATTTAATATTTCTTTAAAGCAAGCACCCTACTCCACAGTGTTACACAAATTAAAAATAAGTGTATTGTGGCAGAAAATGGAGCATGCAAAGGTTTCTCCCTCAAAACACTAAGATCTCTGTAGGGTCACATTGATAAATTGTGCACTGAAGAAGATACATAAAGGTAAAGAAAATGAAAATGCACTGTGTGAACTCCACAGGGACAGTTACAACAGATGGATGTGTTGTTCAAGATTAGCTCATAGACAATTATCTCTGAAGAAGCCTAACCTGGCATTTTTTCAGTAGACGGATAATATAATTCAATTTTTGTGGCATATGAAAAATAAGAATAGGCAATATATTGCATATTTCTTACGGTGGATTCTGAGATGGAAACTTAGGTCAAAGTAAAGTGTGACATACATAAAACAGCCTGATGAAGTAGGCATGTTCAAATATTTATCTTTTAGAATTATATTCTTCCTTGAAGTGATTTGTACTAGTATTAAAAGCATTTATTTTCCATTTTGTGGTAATTTCGTCATGGAAGTCCTTGTAGCTCATCTTACAGTTTTGAAATGGATAATGGAGGGTAAAGAAAAACTATGAAGATATATGTTTACAGAAATAAGTAGATGATTGTCAATAATGGTCTTAGTTGTAGAGAGTTTGTTAGCATTAAGCCCTAACGTTTTGTGATATCCGTTCTCCAGTTGATGGGTAAACATGTCTGAATCTAGCCATAGTAGAGTTAAAAGTGACTGTAAGTACTGCAGGGGTCTGCCTCTGTTTTAACCATTCTTTTTCAGGCTATAAAACCTTTCTTCACGTTGCAACACTGGGTCTTTAATCATCCTTTTTATTCATTGAGATTGCATCTGAAAAATGGGACATGCAACAAGATGATCATTGTAGTTGTGAAGCAACTAAAAAGAACTATGTAAAATTTAACAAAGTACGTGTGTCAAAAACATGGCCATGAAGTTAAGTGTTTTTCACTGTCTGCTGCTTTATAAAATACTTTTTATTCACATATATGGTAATTCTTTATTGTAGGATACTGCTTTTTATTTATAAACATTTGTATTTATATATTTGTAAATATCATCAGTATTTGTAAAGACTGGAATACATTGTACTGATTCCTTTTGTTTCCACTGATATAGTGAACTGAATTAATAATGTTGCAGGTGCTTTGTAATTCATTCATGTTAAAGAAAAATGAATTTATATTCAAAATGGATGTGAAGAACTAAAATAAGATTAATCTTCATGATGTCTCACATTGGACTAGGGAAGTTAGAATTGAGTTTAAATTGGGATCATGATGAGATTAGGGCTTCCAGCTTCCATCACCTTACTGTTGCAAGTATGTAAGGAAATAAATTTATATGCAGTACTTTAGCATCTAGTCTCCTGCAGCTCTTAAAAAAAGAGGTTTATAAAACTGTTACTATAAGTAACAGTTACAGAATATGTATTTTCAAAGACCTTTACTTCTCAGTTGTATCCAGATCTGAATGACAATGTCAATGTATTTAGATTCTAACAGTGCATTCTTGTTTTAAAATACCCACCCTTATATTTTAAAGAATCATAGAATGTGTTGGGTTGGAAGGGACCTTTAAAGGTCATCTAATCCAACCGCCCTGTAGTGAGCAGGAATATCTTTAACTAGATCAGGTTGCTCAAAGCCCTATCCAACCTGACCCTGAACACTTCCAGGGATGGAGCCCCCACCACCTCTCTGGCCAACCTGTGCCAGTGTTTCACCACTCTCATAGTAAAGAACTTCTTCCTAACTTCTAATTTAAATCTGCCGTGTTCTACTTTAAGGCCATTTGCCCTTGTCCTGTTGCTATATGCCCTTGTAAACGGTCCCTCCCAAGCTTTCCTGTGGGCCCCCTACAGGAAATAATGTGTTATTGTTTTTAGCTTCCTGATACCTTTTGGATCTAAGTTTATTGTTGAGAACTTACTTCATTTTATGTTTACTCTGACAAGGTAGATCTTTGAGAACTATCTATTTCTTCACCAAATTCTTGCTTTTACAACTGGGAGACACCAATTTAACAGTACTTTTCTTGAGTCAGGATGAAAAGCTTTGATTTCTTCTGCAGTTGCTGGTGGTTTGTATACTTAAGCTATTATTTCATTTCTTGCTTGAACTGCTTTTATAGGAGCAGTACTGTGGCTTTTGTAAAAGTGTACTGAGTGGAGCGTACTAATGGCTGTGCAACCCAAGACAATGGTAGGAATACACTGAGTACATTATTAATTTATAAATGAAATTGTTACTTGAATTCAGGTAGTGCTATATACAGCTAGTGGTCACTAGCATTCTTGCATACTCTGTAAATTAGTATATTCTGGTTTTTTAATGCAGGAGTTTAGCAGTTATTGTAATGCAAACAGTTGCATTTCACACCAAAATATAATTTCTAAACATTTCATTATGATATGCAGGTGATAGCTGCTTCTGTGTTACTCTGTAGTGTGCAAAACTTTGTAAATAGTTGGAAAGAGAAATGTGACTAAACCACCAGAAAAAGGTACACATTAGAATCTGCTGGATCATTGAATCATAGAATATCTCAAGTTGGAAAAAACTCACAGGATCACCAAGAGAAAATCCCTGCTCCTCATGGAATTACTGAAAACTAAACTAACCTAAGAGCGTTATCCTGATGCTCATTAAACTCTGAGGGGCTTGGTGCCATGGCCACTTCCCTGGGGAGTCTTTTGCAGTAACAGACCACCCTCTGTGGCTGTTGCACCCTCCTAGACACCAGGCTTTGCAAAAGGCCAGAGATCAGGCCCTGCAGAAGATCGGATAACAGGCCAGCTCCAGGGACCTGGCAAGGATGGCCATCGAGGCCTGATGGCTTTGTTTACCGTGTCTTTTGTGCACTGGCTCCTGAGATAATTAGGAATTGACCACAGCTGCACTCGACTCAGGTATAAACGGGCCCTGCAGGAGGGCCAGTGTGAGCTGGTCCTCTCCAGAGTAGTGGGTCTGCAGTGGTGGCCGCCCCTTCCCTCCGGTAAGGATGCTGTGCAAGGGAACTTCGTGGGACTGAGAGCGCCCACCAGCCCCTGCTGGTAAGTGAGACTTCTGGATATATCCTTGAGAGAGCCCTTGCCCGGCTGTGAGTGAGTCATTTATTTGCTGGGTACATTTAAGGCAGAGGTTTTCCCCCTTTCGCTGAGTGAGCGTGTGCGCATTTTTGATCGTGTTTCTAGAGCAATAGTTGTGAATTTCTAAATCCAATTGTGTAATATTCTTTGTCTGTCGGAGCGTGTGGAGTTTTTCAGGTTAGAATAAATTTGGATTTTTTGTAGCTGCCCTGTCTGTTTTTATGGGTGCCTCTGTGACACCCTCTCAGTGAAGAACCTTTTCTTAATGCCCAATCTGAACTTCCCTTGGTGCAGCTTCATTCCGTTTCCTCGTGTCCTATTGCTGGTCACTGGAGAGGAGATCAGCATCTCCTCCTCTACTGTCCCCCTAGAGGGAGCTGTAGACTGTTTCAAGGTCACGTCTCAACCTTCACTTCTCCAAGCTGGAAAGTGTCAACACAACAGAAATGAAGAGACCCAAAAAAAAAAATTAAAATAACCTAGCAACATCACTGATAACACATTGCTTTTTCAGTGCAGCATTTTGTGTTTAATTACTGTTTTGAGCTGAAAACTTACAAAGCCTAAATGTTTTTGATTGGCACTGACATTCGTTGTTAATCCATTTCTCAACTGGGATTTTTGCTTCTTTCTTATCCCCTCACTTTTCAGCATTTATCTGGTCTTCAATTCCTTTCACTCCTTCTTCACTGTTACCTTTTTTTGGCCTATGGATTCTTGACTGCCTTTCATGATCCTAAGCTAGCACTTAAATGGGAGAAACATGAGTAAACGCTGAGAAACTTAGGTATTTTGCTGGCTGTAAAACTACCATGTAATACAAAGTGTTGCACATGAGAAACTATGTAAAAGAAAGATGTTTAGAACTCTATTAATTCCTTTGATAGGCTCTATAGTGTAATAAAACTGCAAACCAAAATGGTTATTATTTGTAAAGAGAACGTTCTTTCATCCTCTATCCCAAATGTGATATGTGTATATCCCAACTGGGATCATATGATTCATGCCTCCTTTTGAACTTCCATAATGTAGACCTTTCTTTCCATAGTAAACATGGTTAGACTGTTTCTTGAGTAACTAAGAGACACAGTTCTGCCTGAAACTAGTGAAGTTTTTGAAATTATTTCTGTGAGACAATTACCCTTTTTCTTTGACTGGTACATGAAGCATAAGTGCAGCTGGCACCTACTTGTCCTCTCTTTTGACTACAGATTAAAACCATGATAAAATTATGAGGTCAGGAGACAAGAAGTGTGAGTTTGGGTAGAGAAAAGTGAAGTTCTTAGATCCTTCAACACCTCTAAAGGTAGAATCCAGAGAAGAAGGAGAATGGAGAAGTGCAAGGATGGAAGATTTAGAGGAAGAGGAACTTTATGGCAGTAAAAATGGAAATAGACAAAAAAAGTCAAACAGAAGACTAAAGGAAAGATCAGCACAGATGGTTGTATTTTGCTCCATGAAATCTTATGTGTTCAGTGTCCAAGAGGAAAATAAAGCAGGTAGAAATTCCTGTAGACATTCTGAGAATAGGCATAGAGCGGTCTTTTTCCATCTCATTAGTTCCCATAAAATCCCATACTTATTAATGCAAGCAGAGTTTTCTATGTGCATCATTGCTGACACCAAGCTTTCCTAATAGCTTTCAGACATGACCCAGGTGCTAAAGACGGGAGGACAGTAATTTTATTCTTTGAGAGAAAGAAAAAGACAGGAATTTGGCTAGAAAGAATGCCATAATTTTGTTTCCTTAGAACACATCTTGAAAGACTTCATAAAAAAGAAATTGAAAGATTCAGAGGTTACTCATGTTTATTTAAATATTATCTAGTATTTTCTACTATCTTTTGCTATACTACTACATAAATGATTTTCAAATCACACCACGTTCTTTGAAGACCTTTTCTTACCTCACATATTTGTGTCTTTTTTCAGGCTGTGATTCTTAAAAGGACTTAAAATAGTCTCAGCTGATTGCTGTTGGGGGGAAGTTTGGTTCAATACCAGTTCGGTATATATTTGTACGTAGTTTATTACTTTCATTATGTCCATGTTAGTACTATTATTTTATTAAAGCTTTTTATTAAAGTTTTTGAATCCATAAGTCTCTCTGTCTCATTCATTTCCTCTTCCTCTTTGGGGAGGGAGAGGAATTAGAGAGCATCTGTCAGCATTTACTGGCCGTCCCAGCCCTAAGCCTCAACAAATGAAAAAAAAAGCCCCCCCCACAACAATCGCCATTGATGCTGCAGCGTAGGCAGCACCTGGGAAGTCCCAGGCTCAGCAGCAAAGGGGAACAGGACATGGGAGCTGAGACCACTCAGACAGCGCGAGCAGTGATGGTGGACATTGACAGCAGTAAGAAATGTTTCTTTTAATTACTGAGATAGATTGAGACTTGCTGCAGAGACCAGCTTTAGTGCAGGTGGAATGGCACTGAGGAGGGCATTTGAAGCAAAAAAAGGCTGACAAGAGGCTCTTTTGATGGCTTTTTCAAGCCAGGAAAGATGAGGTGCTGGAGCGGATCCAGAGGAGAGCAATGAGGCTGGGGAAGGGACTGGAGGGAAAGTCCTGTGAGGAGACACTGAGGGAGCTGGGGGTGTTTAGCCTGGAGAAGAGGAGACTCAGGGGGGACCTTGTCACTCTCTACAACTGCCTGAAGGGAGGGTGTAGTCAGGTGGGGGTCGGGCTCTTCTCCCAGGCAACAAGTGACAGGACGAGAGGGCACGGCCTGAAACTGCATCAGGGGAGGTTTAGGTTGGATCTCAGGAAACACTTCCTCACGGAGAGGGTGATCAGGCACTGGGATGCACTGCCCAGGGAAGTGATGGAGTCATCGTCCCTGGAGGTGTTTAAGGAGAGGCTGGATGTGGCACTTAGTGCCATGGTCTGACCGATGTGGTGGTGTTGGGTCATAGGCTGGACTTGATGATCTCAAAGGTCTTTTCCAGCCTCAACAGTTCTGTGATTCTGTGATTCTGTTATTCAGGAACTCAGAATCAGGTTCAAAGACAGAAGAACAAACGGAGTTCACCTTGGACATGAGCTAGTGAAGAAGAAAGCTTAACCCCTGTGATCCCTCCTGTCCTGTCCGTTCCTCACCGGAGGTTCAACCAGTTACTTCCTTGTAAGTTTAAGTTTTCTGAAGGCTTAATAGTGCCATGCAGTATATATCAGCACAGGCTCAGGTTCTCACAAAGTGTATAAGGGGATGGTATGCCACTTCTCCTAGCAAGTAGCTCCCATGGAAAGTCAGGTAAATGGCTCCTGATCATGGCAACACAATAGACAGAAGAGTCTTAGAGCAGTGACAGATTTTGACTGAGTTCAGTCAATGCCATGTTCATTGTAAAGAATGCCTTCCCTGTCTTACTGCCTTCTTAGTTCGTTTCCTAGTTCTTCCCAATTTTTGTTTTGTCATGGCAATATAGTCTATGAATCTACTGTGATCAGCAATGCATTTTGTCTTAGCTCTTCAGCAGTTTACTACTGTGCAAACACAAACCATGTTCTATCAGTTTATACAGACTCAGACAAGGCTTTAAGCTGAAAGAGGTTAGATTTACATTAAATATAAGGAAGAAACTTTTTACTGTGAGGACAGTGAAGCACTGGAACACATCAAAAGAAGCTGTGGATGCCCCAACACTGAAAGTGTTCAAAGTCAGGTTAGATGAGGCTTTGAGCAACCAAAATATGTCCCTGCCTCATAGCAGGGGGTTGGACAAGACGATCTTTAAAGGTCCTTTCCAGTCTAAATTTGTCTGTGATTCTATAATTCTTAAGTTACAACAAAACCCAGTATTTAGGTCAGTTTCTTCTCCCAAGAGGATGGAACCAATTTTGTGACATATCTAGTCCTCTGAAAGCGAAATCTCTTCCCAAAGATAAGTGTCTCATATTTCAGGCAGTTGTCAGCAGTCTAAAATTAGGTGGTTGCTATGTTTTAGGAAAAAAATAATGCTGGCCATGAATAGGCCTCATATGCTTCCATGCAATAAACATAACCTCAATGATCAGGTATTTACAGAGTGTGGCATATTAGTTACAGTAGTGTATTTTTTAACACACTTTTATGCAGGTGAACCATATGTTTAAAAAGCAGCTCAATTCTTTGAATTTTCATCAGAATATTAAGGATGGATTTCAGCTGCAATTTTTATGACTGACTGTGTGATATGTCAGCCAGATTACAACCTATGTTTATGTTCTCAATACAGGTTTATAAATATGGGAACTGTCTTATGTATGAATATGTAATGCCACCTTCACTGAGTCTTCCCATGCTTAATGCATTTTTGTTATTACCAAGTCAAGATGGATGGAATAGGGACTTTATACTTAAAGGTAGTTGAAAGTCCACTCAAAGCGTTTTACAGTGTTTACATAGAAGGAAATGAGTGAAGGTGTTACCCTTCACTGGGTGAAAAACTGATTGGAAGGCCAGGCTCAAACAGTGGTGGTGAATGAAGTTAAATCCAGATGGTGGCTAGTCACAAGTCGTGTTCCCCAGGACTCAGTGTTAGGGCCACTCCTGTTTAATATCTTTATCAATGATCTGGAAGAGGGGATCCAGCAAATCCTCAGTAAGTTTGCAGATGCCATGAAGCTGGGTGGGAGTGTTAATGTGCTTGAGTGTAGGAGGGCTCTACGGAGAGTTCTGGGACTGTCTGGATGGATGGGCCAAGGGCAGAGTTCCACAAAGCCAAGTGCTGGGTCCTGCACTTGAGTCACAACAATCCCATGTACCACTACAGGCTTGGGGAAGAGGGACTGGAAGCTGTGTGGCAGAAAAGTACCTGGGGATGTTGGCTGACAGCTGGCTGAACATAAGCCAGCAGTGTGTCCAGGTGGCTGAGAAGACCAACAGCATCCTGGCTTGTATCAGCAATAGTCTGACCAGCAGGACCAGGGCAGGGATTGTCCCCCTGTACTCGTCACTGGTGATGCTTCACCTCAAATCCTGTGTTGAGTTTTGGGACCTTCACTACAAGAAACATATTGAGGTGCTAGAGCATGTCCAAAGAAGGGCAAAAAAGCTGGGAAAGGGTGTCAAGATCAAGTGCCTTGAAGAGCAGGTGAGGAAACTGGGGTTGTTTAGCCTGGAGAAAAGAAGGCTAAGGGGAGACCTTGTTGCTCTCTACAACTGCCTGAAAGAAGGTTGCAGAGAGGTGAGTGCTGGTCTCTTTTCCTAGGGAATGAATGATAGACCAAGAGGAAATGACCTTAAGCTGTGCCATGGAAGGTTTAGTTTGGACATTGCAAAAAATTTCTTCACTGAAAGAGTTGTTAAGCATTGGAACAGGCTGCTCAGGGAAGTGGTAGAGTCACCATCCCTGCAGGTATTTAAAAGAGAAGTGGATGAGGTGTTTACAGACATGGTTCGGTGGTGGACCTGGCATTGCCAGATTAATTGGTGGAATTGATGATATTAGAATTCTTTAGGCTGGAAAAGAACTTTATGATTATATTGGGCTATGAACACACCTTCAGAACACTTTATTTAGTGAATTCCAGAACAAACTGGTTTCTCATGATTCCTATTCTGTAACAACATCAGATTAAATATTCTCTAGAAACATTTCCAGATGCTGGTATTTAATTCAATATGTCATGCTCCTAATGGCCCATGAGACAGTTCTGCTCAGTTTATACTCTTGACAATTTTAAGGGGTAGTTCAGGAGTTAGCATGGGTCAGTTTCTATCAGATATTTGCATGTTTCAAACCTTTTTTATGAGGAAAAAAATAGTAACTGTAATATAATAAAAAATAAATATGCGATCATTGCAGAATATTTCAATGTGGCAGTGACTATTGAGGATCTAACTATAAGACATCAGTACCCACCACTATAGTCTGAAAATATTGGTTTGGAAATTTTACTAACAAGAAGTATAATCTGTAGAAGGTAAAATGTTATATGGAAAAATGTTTATTCTAACAAAAATATTTTCTATTTTAAAAATTGTTTTATAACTCTTATTTTCTTTCCAGGCAAACCAAGTCACACTTTCTTCAGTTCCTCATATGAAGTAAAATTTATGACCTCAAGCAGGCATTTCTCCTTCCATGTTATGTCTGGATTCATTTGAAAATTTATTTGAAATACTGAGTCAAGTATTCAAGTGTTGCTTTAAAGTAATGAAATGTTTAATTTCTGTGAATTCTGAAAAATTATTTCAGAGTATATTTCCATCTTCAACACTTCTCTTTCTGTTTTGTCTCTTTTTTTTCCCGTTTGAAAGAATAGTACTTGTGTTGTTGGAAATTTCCAAAGAGAAAAATGCCCTTGTATAACCTGGTCAACCTTTTGTTTATTTCCCTGCAATCGCGTAAGTCTGTTTCTTTTTCATGAAGTACAAGTCTAGAAGAGGCTTTCATGAAATCCAGTTACTGAAGGCAAATCACAGGTTTTGCTTGCACAGGTTTGATCCTCTAGTTCCAATAAACCTGAATTTTAGACTTCAAGCAAGACGTTTGTCTTAGCGCAGCTGGAACTAGACTTTAAAAAAATCCTCATTCCCATTTAGACACTGAAATAGCTGATGAATTTTTAGAAAAAAATCAACTCTTACTGATGATACTCTTGGCCAAATTTTTAAAAGACAAGTGAGACAGAAGTTTAACAAGCATGTTCACCTGTAGCAAAAGAATTTTCTGTTTAAACAAATAATAGTTGCTTTCTTTCCAAAAAGTAGCCTTGAAGGAGTTTAAACATGCTTCCAGCTGATAAGTGAACTATTAAAAATGAAATATTAAAATAGAACTGAATAGGCAACCAAAATATGTACTTGGAAGGCAGAGATGTCTGGAATTGTATTGTGGTTTTTTTCACTTCTCTTTCTCTCTTTCTCATCTGTCTGTGATGAGAGATGAGATGACCAAATCATTACAGAGGTATACAGACCAGAGTTACACACAGGCAAAATCTCGACTTCCTCCTCTACCCCAGTGCTGGCTACAGGGTGACCTCAGCTGTGATCATTGGGTCAGTGACTGAAAGGTAAGAGTACAGATGCTAGAAACCTCTCAGGAATGGGAAATATGAGAGCTGGCATTTCTCCCTCTGTGTGTGTGTTTACATACAGAAGGTGCATTCTCTTTTTTTTTATAGTGACCTTTTTGTCCTCTGTCATTGTCCCTATAATTAATTTTATGGGCAATACATCAGATGTAAGAAGTCAGTGGACTACTTTCTGCCCCTATTGCAAATCCTTGGAGATTGTGGAAATTACTGTAGACTTGCCTGCGTAGTCCTGGAATGTGTTCCAATAAATGCTAGTTTCCTCTCCAGGATGAGCCCAATGTACTCATAATGAAATAAAAAATAACCCCACCCACAAAGCTTTACATCAAAAGCAAGAGCTCTCTGTATGAGGATGTACTGAAGAATGGAATAGGAAACTAAGAAATATGTATCATTTCATAGTTTAAAAATCATTACGATTTTACTGAAAAGGAGTAAATACTCATCAGTTTGAAAGGGTGTCTGATTGCCTAAATTGTAAGTACAAGCTTTTCTCCAGCCCTCAGATGATTAAAATCTCAATAGCATACATTGCTGCAAAGTTTTCCTAAATTAGCTATTCTGGATGCCAGCTTCTCATCCAAGAAGGAAAAAAATGTGTTGTAAACTTATTTTTGGAATAAATAAGATACCTAAACACCTATTCAAAACTTTAGCAGACTGTATTTATAGAAGGCATGGGCAAACTGCAAAGAGAGGTGATATTATTTCTGCTCACCTTCTTCTTAACTCCCTCTGACACAGAGTAATTAGTCACTTCATATAAAGCAGTTGTGTTTGTCTTAAGTGGCAGGAGAGATGGGTTGAAGTTAGTTAGTTAGTAAGTTAGTTAATTATGTATTTCATTTATCTATCTAGCTAGCTACTTTTTTGTTCATTCATTTGTTCGTTCATTCATTTAGTTAGTTATAGTTAGTTAGAACTATCCCAGACAGGAATGGGAGTGTTTACCTGACTGTTCTCCAAGAAGAGATGAGGAGAAAGTGACAACCAGCTGTGGCCATGATGGACACCTTGGAATGGGAATATTTCCATCTGGCAGAGCTAACCTCAGAAAAAGATGTGAGGCAAGAGTTACGTTTCTTTTGCATGAGAAAAAAAAGTAGCCTAATTTCACCAGGTCAGTTCTACCTATGAGTATGTGGGCAGATTTTTGTACTTATGTGGAACGCCTGTAGAAATGAAACCGAGTCTGCAACATAACTAGTAGGCTCAGATCCAAAACTTGTAAAATATAATCAAGTGCTTTAGGATGGAGGTCAGCCATGAAATATTCATATTATTCATTATACGCTTTTACTTCAGTAGAATTTTAATTATTATCAGTGCTCTTTATAAATCTGAAACATCTGACTGAAACAAAGAAGTGACACAAGGGTATTTCCCCTTTGGACATTTTTCTTCTGCTTTTATTTTCCTTCTGATTCATGTGCTCAGACACCTGTACAACCTCACCTTCCAAAGTCTTTTTGTTCTCAGAAATCAACACTGCTCACTGTGTAGGTGAGATGCAGACTGCGAATTCTTTATGCAGCATGTTGAATTTACACTTTGATCACCAGGTCTGTCATTTCCACAGGCAGATACTTGTGATGTCAAAAGCAATGACAAGGCCTTATTGGCAATGCCTGCAGCAAGCTTACAGTGTAAGACAAATAGATTTTTGTCAATTGCTGCAGCCACTTTGGCAAAGATAAATCACTTTTTTTTTTCTTTTCTGAATTACAGTTGTTTCACTAAGCAATATCCCTTTTACTCATTTTTTCATGATGAACAAAATACCGTGTCTTTATTTTTTTATTGTTTTCCCAGTCCTTTCTTTTTCCACGTTGATTTTGTGAAACAGCTGCTGAAATTACAAACTATCCATCTATAAAATGGCCTTTCATGCTTCCCCAAAGATTAAACAATTTTTATATCTGCTTTTTGTTGTCCTCTGTTTGGCCTGCCTTAAACTGGACCTCTAGGGAAGAAAATGCTGCATAAGCAATCTTTTTTAGTATTCCATGGCTTATCATATATCCCCTTTAGGACTTCATTTTGCATTTCTCTCCAGCAGGAAATAGTAATAGATTCTGTAAATTTCTTGTTATAATGTCTTCTATTTATTATACACATCTAATGGAGCTGCATGTTGTACTTTAGGTATGTCAGTGCTCATATTTAATAACCTGCTATGTATCAGAGAATAAACATTGGTCCAGGAGCCTCTGCTCTTCACCAGTGTGGTTAGTTACATTAGTAAAGCTGAAGATGCTTCTATATGTGCATACATGTTCAAAATTGGACACGTATGATAAATACTACTGTACTAATAAAAATCCTGAAAGTCCCAGCATTTTCTGTCTGTAGCTGTTTTTAGAAGTGGAACAAGTCCTTTCTTAGATTGAGTCTCTTGCAAAAGGGCAATTTCCTGAGCAGTTTGAGGTAAACAGGACTGTAGTATTTATCAAAAGTCTATATGTACAAAAACTGGAATTTAGTGAGAAAAGAAACTTCATATAAACAAGCGAGAGGACATTTAGAAATTCAGTCTTCCAGATAATTAACTTATTCAGGTACAACCATTCCTCTTCTTCCTTTTCTTTGTTATATTACTTGTACATACACATACATGTACACTATGCCATTAATTCAGTAGCTTTCATAAGCAACATACATATTTCAATGAGGTATAATTTCCACTACATTTGTAATGTTTTCTATTTCTCTTCAAGCAGATAAACTGGCACTTCATTTCATGTACAGTAGTTCACAAAGAATTCTCTCATATCCTGCCCAGTGCCCTTCTGACATTATTTCTCTAGTGGTATTCAGGAAACATGTTGCTCCTGTCTTTGTACAGTGATTAATAAAAATTTAAAAATGTCTATAATTGTCAAATTCACATTCTATTTTTGTTCCTATCAGAACATTTAGTATGAGGAAGGTTGAGCAGGACAAAATAAGAAACACTGAAGGAAGGAAAAGAACAAGAACTTTAGCTTTGGAGATTATATCCATTCTTGCTTTCTTTGATGAATATTTTATTTATTTTTATAGCGACAACTTGAATTTGGCTTTTGGTTTCTGAATGTAAGCTTCTATTGGGTAACATTCAAAATAAGGTACTTAGCAAAAGTCTAAGTGCTGTTGTCTCATCACAATGGAGTATTATGCCTTTTGGAACTACATTTCAAAAAATGTATCATTCTAAGATATGTTTTGGAAATGATGCAATACATAAAAATGAATAAATACACATGTACATTTCAAATATTGTGCCTTATGGACTTTAAAGACTGGTTTTAAGCTTCACAGAATCCTATTCCTAAGTGTTCTTAATTGTGTGTAAATTGCACCTTTTTCAGTCATCTTTCATTTTAATAACAATTACTGAATAATGTCTGTCATTCCATTTCTTGATGCAAAAAAAAATAATTCCTAGTAGAAACATTACCAACTGTGCAAAAACAACTTTTTGTTTTTTCTTCGACTCTCAATTTGATTACACAATTTGAAGAGAAAATGTTGTTGTAGTTAAGTTCCTGCTTTTATCCTGGCTTTCTAAAGAAACAAGCTTCATGACCACATTATCTGCATGAGTACAAAAATCTTACTGAGAACCATTCTTAACAGCAAAAGATGCTGGCCCACTTCATCTAGATATGAAAGAGAGTTTTTAAAGACATTGTCTTCCTATACATTTTAGGAAAAAAAAGTAAAAGACATAGTCAAATAGAGAAGAGAGACCCTACAGAGGAGATGAAGCTCCAGACTTAACTTATTAAACTGAATATAATGTATGCAGCAGTGACATATTGGCTATCTTCCAGTCAGAGGGGACCACCCGTTTGGTAGATGATTGAGAGGGATCCCCCTGTAACATCCTCTAGAACCTTCGGTACTCTGGAATGAATCCCACAGTGACTTATGAACACTCAACTGATGCAACTGATCCACTATGATTTCAGTGTCCATAAATGAAAATTCATTTCTCACAACTGTGGTCCTTCATGTCAGAGGGCAGGAAGACCAAGAATTGTCAAAGACTGGGGCAAAAAGAGCACTGACTGTCTCTGCTTTATCTTTGTCTCTATTTGTCAGGCAACCACCTTTAACAAGTATCTGTCCAATGTTTTCTTTAGACCTTCTATTGCTATTGAAGTAATTTAAAAATCCATTCTTGTTGTCGGACACAACAGTGGCCAATTTCAACTCTGTTTCAGCATTGACCTTTCATGTCTTCTCCCTACATATGCAGACCATGGCTCTGCAATCTTCATGCAAAGCCTTACCTGTCTTCCAGAGCGTGTGTAATTTCTTCTTTTGCCCGAGTTCCAAAAAGAGTTCCCTGTTCAGCCAAGGTGGTCTTCTGTCCCACTTTCTTGATAGTGAGACAGTGGAATCGCCTGCTCCTGTGCTTTTGAAAAGTGCTTCTTAAAAACTGATGAGCACCTGTCCTAAGCCCTCAAAAGCAGATTCCCAGAGGAGTTTACCAAGTAGCTTACTGAATAGTTTTCTTGGGGGAGTTTGTGTGGGGTTTTTTCATATATGGAACAGAGGTTTTCTCTCTTAATTGATCGAGCTGTGATGGTGCAGCAGGAAATGGGCACCACTGCAAGCAAATGAACCAAGTCTCAGAGTGGCTTCCTTCAAATCTCAGCTGTGGTGTTTGTTGTTAATTGCTGAAATAGTGGGGTTTCGTTAAGATGACACTGTGTCCACAAACACGCATTTACAAAAACTACAGGTAATAGCTAGACATATATTTTATCACTGAAATTATAGATAGTAGGATCATATATTCAGTGAACAAGGAACTTGTGTCTTGGTTCAAGCTGAGCTGGGAACGCAGAACCATGTGGTGTCTCACTCACTCATCCCCACATCAGCAATGAGGAGGCAAACCTGGAAGGAGCAGTAGGTAGAGCCTCATGGGTTGAGGCAAGTTTAACAGTACAACATAAAATAATACTAAAAGAAAAAAAAAGGAACAACAGTAACAACAATAATATTAACTAGATAACATGCAATGTGAGTCATGCAGTATGAGCTTCTTACCACCCAGAACCTGACAGCCCAGGCTCCCAAAAGGCTCCCCACACCTGCCAGCTTCCCATATATATACAATATACATAGAGTGCAATGCATGAAGTCAGGATGGTATTGAATATCCCCTTGGTTAGCGGCTAGTTTGGTTCAGCTGCTCCTTCCAGCTTCTCATGAAAATTAACCCCATCCTAGCCAAATCCAGGACAACTTGGTAGATAAATCTGCCTGTTGTCACATGCTCACTGGCTACAGACCACACCCAGCATCTAATGTTTGTTTTGTGATTGAACCAGATTTTCCTTCCTTTTCATATCCAGTCCTGGCTTTTTTTCTTACGGTTCTAAATTCTTATATAGATATCTCAGTTTTTTTCTGAAGCAATAAGTGATGGAGATTCTGTCATTCTCCTGATGCATTTTTCCAGGGCTAACTGGAACTTCTAGGAAATGGTAGATGATTTCAGGGTTCATTGTGCCTAATTTCACTTTCCAACAACTTCATCTTGCTATGGCTTTCTCTGAAAGACTGAAAAGCTCTGGAAGGCACCAGCATTGGTTCCTCGCTAGATCTACTGTTCACAAAGAAGGACTGGTGAGTGATGTTGTGGTTGGAGGCCAGCTTGGACTTAGTGACCATGAAATGATAGAGTTTTAAGTTCTTGGTCAAGTTTTGTTTTGTTTTGTTTTGTTTTCACATATTAAACTGTATCTTGACCCTCAAGTTCTCTCACTTTCACTTTTCTGGTTCTCTGCCCCATGATGCTGAGGGAGACTGAGTGAGTGAGTGAATGAGTGAGGACTTGTTCTGTTTTAGCTCTAGCATAATCCCTGCCTTTCTACGAAGGGGGTCAATTTGAAAGAAAAGTTGTAGAGTGACCATGAAATGATGAAGTTTTCGTTTCTTGGTCAAGTAAGGAGGTAGGTCACCAAAACCACTACCATGGACTTCCACAGGGTAGACTTTGGCCTTTTCAGGACACTGGTTCAGAGAATCCCTTAGGACACGGTTCTTAAGGGCAAATGGGTCCAGGAAGGCTGGACATTCTTCAAGAAGGAAGGCTTAGAGGTGCAGAAGCAGGCTGTCCCCATGTGTTGTAAGAAAAACTGGTAGGTGAGATGACCAGCCTGACTGAACAGAGAGTTTTGACTGAAACTCAGGGGAAAAAGGAGAGTTTACCACCTTAGAGAGAAGGGGCAGGCAACTCAAAAAGAGTATGGGATCTAGTTAGGTCGTGCAGAGACAACATCAGAAAGGCAAAGATCCAGGTAGAACTCAATCTGGCCACTGTTGTAAGAGATAAAAAGTGTTTTTATGACTACATTAACCACAAAAGGAGAGCCAAGAAGAATCTCCATCCCTTACTGGATGCAGGGGGAAACATCACCAAAGAGGAAAAGGCAGAGGTACTTAATGACTTCTTTGCCTCAGTCTTTAATAGTCAGACTGGTTATCCTCAGGATTCTCATCCCCCAGAGCCGGAGGAGAGAGACAGAGCACAGAATGTACCCCACATAATCTAGGGGGAAGCAGTTAATGACCTGCTACACTCACAGGTCTATGGGGTCAGATGGGATCCACCCGAGAGTGATGAGGCAGCTGGCGGAGGATCTTGCCAAGCCACTCTCCATCATTTAACAGTAGCTCTGGTTAACAAAGGAGGTTCCAGAAATTCAGGCTTGCCATTGTGATGCGCACCAACAAGAAGGGCTGGAAGGAGGATCTGGGAAACTACAGGCCTGGCAGCCTGACCTCGGTACCAGGGAAGATTATGGAGCAGTTCATCTCGAGTGCTCTCACACAGTATGTCTAGGATAACAAGGGGATCAGGCCCAGCCACCACGGGTTCCTGAAAAGCAATTCCTGCTTGATCAACCTGATCTCCTACAACCATACAATCCATGTAGTGGATGAGAGGAAGGCTGTGGATATTGTCTGCTTAGGCTTTAGTAAAGCCTTTGACACTGTCTCCCACAGCATTCTGCAAGAGAAGCTGGTGGCTCATGGCTTAGACAGGTGTACTCCTCACTGGGTTAAAAACTGGCTGGATGGCTGAGCCCAGAGAGTGGTGGTGAATGGAATTCAACCCAGTTGGCAGCCAGTCACAAGTGGTGTCCCCCAAGGCTCAGTACTGGGGACATTGAGGTGCTGGAATGGGTCCAGAGAAGGTAAAAAAGCTGGTGAGAGGTCTAAAGAATATGTTTTATGAAGAGCGGCTGAGAGAGGTGGGATTCTTTAGCTTGGAGGAGACTGAGAAGAGACCTCATTTCTCTCTACAACTACTTGAAAGGAGGTTGTAGCGAGGTGGGTGTTGGTCGCTTCTCCCAAGTTACTAATGATAGGATAAGTGAAATTGGCCTCAAATTGCACCAGGGGAGATTTAGATTAGATATTAGGAAAAATTCATTTGCTGAAAGAGTGGTGAGGTATTGGAACAGGCTGTCCAGGGAAATTGTGGAGCTGCCGTCCCTGGAGATGTTAAAAAAAAACATGTAGATGTAGCACTTCAGGACATGATTTAGTGGTCATGGTAGCACTGGGTAGACAGTTGAAGTAGATGATCTTAGAGGTCTTTTCCAGCCTTAATGATTATATGATTCTATGATCTTTTCTTAGACAAACTGAGTAGGACACACTCAGGAGGGATAACAAGCTTGTCTGTGACAAGCTGTGGGATGACATACCAGGGTTGGAGGGATGGGGTGCTACTAAAGGCCTTGAACCAGTTACTCTGTGGTGAGCTGGGGACGTGGCAGCACAGTTAAAGTCTTACAGAGATGAATCAGGGGCTCCTGAGGTAGTAGGAACCAATGGGGAAACACCCACAGAACAACTCAATAGAATTAAGGGGTATTCCATCAAGAAGGTGACATGGTCAACAGCCCACCTGAAGTGGCTCTACATGGATGCATACAGCATGGGCAACAAACAGGAGGAGTTAGAAATCTGTGTGTATTCAGGGAGTTATGATCTAGTGGCAATTACAGACACATTCAGCGACCTGGATGAGGGAACAGAGAGCACTGTCAGCAAGTTTGCTGATTACACAAAACTGGTAGGAGTGGCTGACACACCAGAAGGCTGTGCAGCCATTCGGAGAGACCCAGACAGGCTACAGAGTTGGGCAGAGAGAAGTTTAATGAAATACAACAAGGGCAAGTGTAGAGTCTTGCACCTGGGAAAGAACAACCCCATGTGCCAGTATAGGTTGGGGACTGACCTGCTGGAGAGCAGCGTAGGGGAAAGGGACCTGGGGATCCTGGTGGACAGCAGGATGACCATGAGCCAGCAATGTGCCCTCATGGCCAAGAAGGCCAATGGCATCCTGGGGTGTATTAGAAGGGGAGTAGCTAGTACGTCGCAGGAGGGCCTCCTGCCCCTCTACTCTGCCCTGGTGAGGCCACATCTGGAATATTGTGTCCAGTTCTGGGCCCCTCAGCTCAAGAGAGACAGGGAACTGCTTGAGAGAGTCCAGCGCAGAGCCACAAAGATGATGAAGGTAGTGGAACATCTCCCTTATGAGGAAAGGCTGAAGGAGCTGGGTCTCTTCTGCTTGGAGGAGACTGAGGGGGGACCACATTATCTTTATGCAAAGGGTGAGCTTCAGGAGGACAGAGCCAGGCTCTTCTCAGTGATGTCCAAAGATAGGACAAGTTACAACAGGTACAAGCTGGAGCATAGGAGATTCCATGTAAACATAAAGAAAAACTTTTTAGCTGTGAGAGTGACAGAGCACTGGAATAGGCTTCCCAGAGAATTTGTGGAATCTCCTTCTCTGGAGACACCTGAAACCTGCCTGGATGCATTCTCGTGTGGTCTGCCCTAGGAGATCCTGCTTTGGCAGGAAGGTTGGACTAGATGATCTTTCAAGATACCTTCCAACCCCTAACATTCTGTGTGTTTCTGTGAACTTAAATATCCTACATTTTCCCCCAAATCTTGTATTATTTTTGCAGACTTTTAAGCTCATTTTGGTACTTCTATTTCATCATGAAATGTAGATGCCGGTGATGGAAACAGTGACCTAACAGGAATCTGTGAATACAGGCAAAAGCAATTTCCTCCATTTTCTTATTAGACTTAGAGTTAACTTTGAGTCTGTTGCCTCTGATGGCTCACTGGTTTCCAAAGAAATCTTTCACCCTACTTATATAGTCTGATATCTTTGCTCTAGATATACTACCCTTAGGTGTATGAAATTTATTTAATCTGACTGGGATCATTTAACCAACGGTCAATTCACTCAGAACTTTCTAACAATATATTCATAGAAGTAATGCAGTATTTCTACTGCAATTAGTAATCACTATTTCTTAAAATGCTTTATCTCTCTTCTATTTCACATTCCATGAAAAAAAAAAATCACTGTTGAATGAACTGGTAGTAGATGAAATTCTAGTAAAACATACTTATAATAGATTTCTTGAAAATTATTATCATTTTTATCTTCCATTTCATGGTGATTTGCCTATTGAGCATAAGGAAGAAAGGACAAAGGAAGAAAAAGTAATCGTATCTATCAGATCTGTTAAAGGACAAGAAGGGAAAAACCAAGCCCGGATAAAGATACAAGACTTTGTTTATACTTCAGTTTTTCAGATTCATGTTGGTGATTCAGGAGACTAATTTTCCTTTGCAAATCTTGCTGACAAATATAACTTGGGCTGATTTATCATGCTCTAGGACTGCACAGCCTGCATCCTCATACCAATACATATTTTTCCTTCTAAACAAGGAGCTGTCTGTTGGAGTTGGGTTTTGAGTCCTTTCTAACTCCTAAACTGGGTCGGATAATTTTATAGGAGAGAGTCTGGTCTCCTAAAATTTCCTGTAATCATTTTAACATTGTGACAGAATAACTTACTGAGTTTTAGTATTTGAGTACTACCTGGCATAGTTTAATTTATACCATAAACTGAGTACCATAGATAATCCCAATATTATCTCATTAATGAAATGGGTAAAGTGTAGGAGCCAATGCCTGATGCTCTTTGGACATTTCCTCGAAACATTGGCTATCAAAATCTTGCCACTATGAGCTAGCATCCTTACAGAGCTCCAGTTTGAGAGGAATTGACCCTGCTTGGAGGAAACAAGTATTTGTCATTACAGAGCTGACGCTGCTGTAGTCAGGGGCTGAGCTAGAGATGTGCTAAGGTCTCTTCTAGCCTGAATTATCTGTCCTATGATACTATAGCCCTTTGATCTTAAAGCTCAATGTGTTCATTGTGTTTGTCTGACTTATTATATGAATGCATTACTAAAAAAATCAAAACACAGCCCAAAACAGAATCAACATTCTAGGCAGAACTTCTAGGATGTATGCTGTTTCTACTATTATATAATGAATATGAATAAATAGAAAGGAACATGAGGTGGTTTTTTTTTTTCTGTAAGACAGTCTGCAAATATTTTCTGGGTAAATACTGCCAGGTTTATAGCTACATAAGTCTAATTTGTCATGGACATTTACCAGCCAATAGTTTTCACTTCACTTGCTCAGAATACATATCTACCCTATACAGCTTCTATGTCATCTAATGTAATGTGATTTTCACTGCTGACAATATCTAAGTTTTACTGAAACTTTAAAATACATGATTCAACCAGTTCCCCTTGAGAGCAATTTTTTTTGTTTTATAACCCAATATTTATTTCTGAATTGATGGTATAAATGGTTAAATACTAATTTCCTACATTCATCCTCTCTACTTAGCTTTTTGCTTTACTGTGAATCACTTCACACATTCTATCACTCCTAACCTTAATGGGAAAACAACAATTTTTTACAAAAGTGATTAGCTCAATCTAAGTGGTCAAACGAAGCCTACATCACAGTTGTCCAGCTTTGTATGACAGAAGCTCACTCCAAAAGTCAGTTTGCATGGATTAAATGGATGTCTCCTGAACTGGAGGTTAAATAGGAAATTAAATTGCATTACATTAAGTTACAGCACATCCACTCCACAAGTGACCAGATAAAAGAAAGGTAATCTGATATGGCTAGGTAGATATTTCTTCTGAAGTCTATTCTTCACAAAGCTATGAAAAATGTGTAGTATGTTGCATTTATATTTTGTCTAGGAATCTGGGAGAAAGAAAATTTTTTTATTTTGTCTTTGCTAGAAACAATAAAAGGAAGTTGTTAAAATCTATCTACTACTAACAGTTGTTCAAGCTTCCAAACACAGCAGAAAAACTGACAGTCACAGAAGCAAAATGGTAAAACTGGCCAGATTTTATTTTGTGTAAACATGGGTTCTTTCATAAATGACAAATTCAAAAGCAAAATCACTTTGATAAATGACAACCGTAATGCAGGTTGAATTTTCAGTTTATTTGGATAATGGCTTGGTTCTACGTGGAAATAAGACATATGAGCTTGATCAAAAAGCCAAGAGAGAGCCAGGACAGGGATTTAAGAGGAGAGTAGCCTAATTAGACATGTTTTACAATTATTTTTGCATTAAAAGTTTAGTTATAATTGATAACATTGACATTTTAGTTTATAAACTATTAACACAGTACTTTCTTACTTAGATTTCTGATTATAAAGCAAAAAGAGTTTATTTTTAATGGATATAACAAGTTAGCCAAGGATATATGATATTTACTTATGACAGTGTAATATTTATAAATTTTTATTGATATAACCAACATAATTAAGTAATAGGATGAAAGAAAAAGATTGTTTCCTATGAGAATTAGGGAACAATTTGAATTATTCATTTTACTCCTGCTAAGATCAAGACTACAAAAAGAAAAGGAAATTTCTAAAATAAGCTATTGGTGTCTGTTTCTGCCCTCTCCTAGTCATGCAATATAATCAAGGACAGCCCAAAAACTTGTCTATAATCTCAGCTATTCCATACCTACAACACATTACTGAGATATATCACATGCTCTTTTCCAGTTACTCTTGACAAATTTTGTGTGGTTTGTTTAGTTTTATGGTTTATATGGTTTATATGGCTTATATGATATATATAGTTTATATCAAAGAGTTCAAAACATTAAACTGGTCATTTCATTTTAGTTAAAGAAAATATTGCTAATTATTTTATATGTCTCTTAGGAAACACCATTTACTCACATAAAAGAAACAATGAAAATATGAAAACGCAGCACTG
Source organism: Apaloderma vittatum (assembly GCF_000703405.1). NCBI lineage: Eukaryota > Metazoa > Chordata > Aves > Trogoniformes > Trogonidae > Apaloderma > Apaloderma vittatum. The sequence goes on along the minus strand of NW_009734515.1, from coordinate 1,141 downwards.
CGTCATGCATCAGCTTGCTATGGTAACATTTTGGAATACAAATTTCATGGTGTTTATGAATATTGATAATGTTATGAGTTTCTAGTTTTAAATGCTTTTCAGAAGCTGTGTTCAAGTTGAAACTAACATAGTAAATACCAACGCTTCTGCATTTCTGAAAGCATAATTTTTTACACTCTTCCATGCATGTAACAAATGTTTCAGCATAGAATGAACATTCTCAACTTTTTATGTCACTGAAATCTGTGGGGATACTGAGAATACAGAGCACTTAAGATGCCAGTCTTAGAAAAATGTTATATTGAGAAAATATGGGAAATATATTGAATGTATTCCGGGCTTGATTACAAATAGTGAAACATGTAGTCTAGATGTACACAGCAGTAATTCCAGTATATTCATTAAATAAAATCAAGTAAGGATAGCAGTATTGATAAAGATAGTTGTATAATATTCCAAATACTTACGTGGTTATCTGGTTCTCCTGCTGTTTATCCAAGCCTTATACACTTTGCAAACTGGAGACATCCAGCTGTGTGAGACTAAGCATGTTTATTCTGCTTCAAAGCCATCTTTTTTTTGTAACTGTCTGGGTTATTAAAAGGAGCAATTATTCAGAGAAATAAAGCTACCAGCATCAAAATATTAATGCTATCAGTAAGAAAATTCTGCCAAGTTAATCAAGAGAATTATTCTAGATCTCTGTCCCCAAATATTACCTTGAACAAATATATTGCAATGCAACTGTAAAAAACAGAAACATTGTTTCTATGAAAATAAAAACGAGCTTAGATTAGATACTAACTCAAATTCTAAACTGCTGACTTCTTGAAGCACTTGACTGGGATGGTTTCCTAAAAAATTTTAATAGCAATAAAAAGTCCATATTTACCCTTGGTAAATAGCCCACATATGAAACTACCAGATAGAAACCATGCTTTCTTTCAGAACTTTGGAAAAAAAAAGTGATACTTGAAGAAAAATTTGTAGGTGTTTGATTTAGCTTCATTCCTTATGAAGGAAAAAATTGGGGTTGGATGACTTCAGCATTTCAAGAAAAGAATTGGTTAAAGAACTGCCTGCTAAAACTAAACACAAGAAGTTTATTGAGATTTCCTCAGGGGTCTGTTCTGGGTCCAGT
>NW_009734514.1:25505-43795 GCF_000703405.1 Apaloderma vittatum | reverse complement strand
TTTTTTTTTTTTCATTTTTTCCTTCTGATTCATACTACAAACCCATCACCAACAAATCTGACCCTTGTAGAAGATAGATACCACCTTTTCTTTATCTGAGAATTTTTTGTGTAGGCCTGGCAGTGATGGAATACTTCTGAATAAACAGGGAAGGACGAATGGTAGCAGTAAGCATGAGGAGATTTTTGATTGCCTCCTGCCTGTCATTCCTGGAAATATTACCAGTTACAGGATCACAACCAAATAAATATACAAGAAATGAGTTATTTAAAATGAAGAGCGTTGTCTGACTGTGAGAAATGACTGCAAAATGCTGAGGCTTAGGAATGTTCTTGGTTGTAGCATGCTTAAACAAGCTTTCTTTTTTTTTCCTTGGTGGCGATGCTTACTGTGCCTTCACAGCAGTAATGCTGAAGATCCAGACACTTGGGTAAAAAATCCCTCAAAAGATGAGGTTGGGGTCAAAGGCAGTTACAGTGTGTGCTCTCCAAGTTGGCATCATAGTTGCTCTTGAGGGGGAAATAAGCTTGGATTTCTGTCCGTCTCTCTGGATAACACATTGGTAGGCTTATGTGTAACTTGTGGTTTGAGTCGTGCACATGTCTTCTCTGCTGTCTCGTCCCCTGCCAGCAGCATCTCCCTCATCTCCTTGTGTAGGCACGCCATTACACACAGCAGGATCCCTAACAGCGGGCGTGCTTTATGTTACTAGAATCTCCTGTGAACTCAAAAGATTTAAGGAAAAAAAAAAGCCTGAAAAAATAAAGAACAGCTCTACAGCTCTGGAAAACACTCTGTGTCTCTTGATAGTGTTAAGATTGCATGTTCTTGTCCCTGGCCTTGACAGGAGCCTGTCACAGAATCGTTAAGGCTGGAAAAGACCTCTAAGATCATCACCAAATCCAACCATCAACCCACCGCCATCATGACCACTAAACCACAACTGCTTGTTTTTTGAACACCTCCAGGGATGGCAACTCCACCACTTCCCTGGGCAGCCTGTTTCAATGCTTCGCCACTATTTCAGTAAAGAATTTTTTCTTTCCTCACCTCCTCATTGCTTGATGTTTATGTATATTTTGTTTCATGGAAGCATCCCAAGTAAAATCCAACTGGAAAACATGTGTTGCACATACATCCCACAGTGACTGTGAGCTAGTTCCATATGCATTGGTGATAAATATTGACCCTTGGTTTTGCCTCCACCACTCTGTTCACGAATAATTAGGCTAATTGACCTCCTGTCCTGCCAAAATGGATTTGTGAGAGATTTTGCTGGTTAACTTTTTCTTGGCATCTGTTGAAGTGGATGAGGAGTAAAATTACCTCTTCTGCACTTGCCTTGTGGACTGCTTTGAGGAGAAGATAGGCTGAGACGACGTAGCGGTCATCGAGTGAGAGACGCTCCATTCTTTCCCCTGTACTGGAGGAAGGAGGAAGGGCCAAAGAAATGGTATTTACAGTCCTGCTCAGGCCTCCTGTCTAAATGCATCATTGCCTGGCAGCTGAGCCCCTGTCAGGCAGCCTGCGGGTGGGAAGGCTGCCAGGTGAACACATGGGCATGGATGCTGGCCGCAGGGAGCACGAGCAGAAATCACGGATGGCAGGATGCTCATTCCTGGGACCGGTTACTGCTGAGGGGTTGTGTGTCCCTACAACTAAAGGCTGGAACGACTTCAAACAGTCCCTGTGCCTGCTAATTCGGGGCATGGGAGAGTTGCCAGGCTGAGGCGTGCATAGCCCTGAGACCTCGGGCTTCGGCTTCGCCACGAGCGGGTAGGGGGTTGGCAGCAGCGACACGAGCTTCCATGTGCTGGCTTGCCAATGCGCTTTGCCCGGAGGGGCTGTCTCCCTGGGTGAGTGGATGATGGTTTTTTTGTTGTGCCTCCTCTCATCTGCACCCTGCTGAGGCTGAGGGCATGGGCCAGAGAAGATGAGGAGGGCAGGACCCTCTACAGCAGGTCCGGGGTGTGTAGGCAGATGTACAGAGCATGGGGGTTGTTACCAGCTGTGAGCAATGGGGGGGGCAGTCCAGGGAGTTGGTTTGAGGGATACCACCAGGGATGCACATGCTGTCTTCCAGGAGATAACTGGCACTGTTGAGGCCAGTTGTGTCAGCAGGGCTTCGCTGTACTCCCAGGGCATGATCCGAGCTGTGGTTAGTAGTAGTTGCCGAACTGACGGCAGGGAGTTGTGCCTTGCTGCTGCCTTGACCTGCGACTGGGCTGAATGAGAAGCTCGGGTGTCTCCCAAAAGAAAGCGTTATATGGTGTGTGGACCTGCAGGAGTGGTTGTTGGCTCCCTCCAGCTCCCCTCCTCAATTCTACATGTGCAAAAAACAAGCAAAAGCACTTTTCTTTGCCAGAGTTGTTGAGGAGGAGGGACTCATTTGTTTTTCGTGAATTGAGGATAAAATCATTTGGGTTTTTTTTGGTGGTGCTAGCCTGATCTTTCCTCCCTTCCATTCCCCGGTACACAAAATGCTTTAAATTGATGGCTACTTGCCCTTGTTATGCTGGCTCTCTGATATAACTGCCAACTCTGCTGCACAGCTCAGATGTGGCGAAGTTAAGAGATGTTTTCTGCCTGGTGTCAGCTTGAAGCCTTGCAGACCCTGAATCCCTCTAGAGAAGGGCACATCTGTTCAGGAATCTGATCTCATTTCTGCCTTATAGATTCTCTGACTAAATGGACCATTTGCTCTCATGAAAGTAATTGCTTTGAATGCTGTGGAAAGAAGAAGCCAAAGCCACAGACAGTATCTAACCTCGCTTGTATTTATTCAATAAATTAATAAACTAAACACTAACAGGGTAGCACTCAAGTTCACAACAGTGCAGTAATCTATTTTTAAGCAGTCGTGGCTATTGCTAGCAGAGCACACTGCACAGCAGCCACTATCTGTGATGTAAAAAAAACCTGGCTACGGGTGCAGATAGTGGGTTATAGTGCACCCACGAGCATCGTGGAGCTGGGATGTCACAGCTCCATAGAAACACATCTGTTCCCTGCCACGCTGATGAGGAGCTGCTCTGGTTCCACCATCCGCTGGTGCTTGAATTTGTCCCCCTGGTCTTAGTTACCTGAGCTACAGGAGATCCTGTAAAATACGATGCTAATACCAGGGCATGGTTGACCTTGGGGCCTTGTTCCTGAAGCTGCCCTGACCCTCCTGCCCCCATGTTGTGCAGGCAGGGGACATGCTCACACCGTGGAAAGCAGTGAGCTCATATATCCCTGAATACGGGGAACCTGGGCCACTCGAACTCGGTGCTGATATGACTCGTGTGTTCTTTCTACAAATAAAAAAAGTGTAATTATATTCTGGCTATAAAGCTTCTTCCCTTCCCTGCTACTGCATCCCGCCCCTCTCTGCCACATCCGTAGCCTTCCTGCTCCCGACCCACCGTAAAACAGAAGGCAGCCATGCCTTAGTTCTGCAGGTGCCACAGCTGCTGCAGAGGCTTGGTGGGCTAAGGCAGTGTCCTCTCAAGCGGGCAGCATCCTTCCCTCATAATACTCGATTCCCCTCACTTTCTGATTTTGGTATGAGGTTGGGCAGCTGCTTTTTTATATGATTAAATAATAGTATACATTATTTACTCTGAGTCTGTTAGAACAAACAGTGTACTATTAATTATACACAGTATATATTATTTAAGCATATTGTAAATATATTATTACTACATATTTATATAATTTGATATGCACGCATATATAAAATGTTATAATTATATGTTATTTAAGTATATGAGGTTAGGCAGATGCTTTTTTTGTACTTTAATGATAACGTTATTCACTATAAATATATACTAAAGCCTCATACCAAAACCAAGCCTCATACCAATGTCACAAGGTGTCAGGAATTGAGTACTGTGACAGAAGGCTACTGCTAGGTTTACTTTTTTAAAATTTTTTTTAATTTTGTTCTGGAGGACTGGTAAAAGTAGGTTGCCTTAGGTAGGTTGCCTGTTGATGTCGCCTTTTCTGTATAATTTTTTTAAGAAGAAGTAGTTAATGAGATTCCTTAGAAAGAAGAGAAATTTATACAGACATAGAGCTACTAAAATGGCACTGACAAATCCATGGAGCTCATTTTTGTTACCCAGGCCACAGTCACCAAGGGCCAGCCCAGGTGCTTTCTTTAGTGGATGTGACATGCTGCAACACAGAGAACTGTGATTTCTCTCCCTCTTGTGCATGTAGCTACTCTCTCCTGCCCTCTACTTGCCTCCGCCGAGAGCTGCCTTTGCAGGCTTGAGGCAGATGCAGCCTGGTCTCAGTAATGACCTCTTTCTTGGGTATCTTTTGTTAGATACTAGAAGATTCCTTTTGTTTCTCTAATGGCTTGCCATCCTATCAAGATCCCAGCCTGCTCTGCAGAGCAGTTTGGAGTCAAGGCGTGTGCCTCAGGTTCCCACCTGCAGAGCTGTTGTGTGAGGGAGGTGAGGAACGAGGTGAGGTATAGCCGGTGTCAGAGCAAGTGCCCCATTTCAGCAGGCTCCTGGGTTGGTCTGGCATCATGCAAAGAGGTGGTTTATCCTCAAACCAGCAAAAGGTTTACTGGGTGTTTTTTACTGGCAGATGGGTGAAGGTGGCTCCAGTTGGGGAGCAGGAGAGCTACCTGCGCTTCCCTCCCACAGGCTGCCCAGGGAGGTTGTGGAGTCTCCTTCTCTGGAGACATTCAAAATCCATCTGGATGTGTTCCTGTGTGACTGACTGTAGGTGATCCTGCTCTGGCAGAGGTGTTGGACTAGATGATCTTTTGAGGTCCCTTCCAACTCCGACATTCTCTGATTCTGATTCCAGCTGGAGGAACATGCATATCCACACCCAAGCTAGTGCTTGTGTCAGCAGACGTCATTTCTCCCTCTGGCTCCATGTCCCTGCCCAATAGGCATAAGAGTAAAGCAGTGCTGTTAGATTAAACTGTTAATCCTGCATAAAGCATTTTTGTTGCATGAAAAATAGCAAAAATTGGTAGGAAAAGTGGTTTAGTTCTGCGCCTCCAGAAAAGTACGGCGACCTCAACACTTCACCGGTGGAAGAGCCTCACCCCCAGCCAGTCTGGCTGCGGTGACACTAGTAAAACCCAGAGGCCATCCTTGATACAGGAGGCACGTGCTGGCTGTGAGGTCAGTCTGAACCTGGGTCCTGCCCCCATTCCTGCCTTGCTGAGAGCCTGTCTATTTGCCCTAAAGTCACAGCCAGAGGTCCCCCTCCCCAGCACCCTCTTGCCAAGCCGCTGGGTGATGGTTGCCCCTGGGATCTGGCTGAGGGAATGGCCCATGGAGGTCTCACACCTGCAACAACTGTAGGTGACCAAGACAAGCCCACCCACAGCTTGCAGAACATCTAAAATGTCGCCTACCAGGTACCAGGAAATAGTGTAGGAGGAACTCTGCAGGCTGTATTTGTGATTCTCGACCTCTGAAATCCTGTTTTATATTGGTGTTTCTTCACTCATTTTCCTTTACATCTCTCTCCCGACCATATCTGTACTGCTCTTCTTTCCAAGAACAGCTTAGGCAGGCTCTGCCAGGAGGGAGAGATACTGGATGCGGTCTGGAGCTTGCTTTTAAGCAAGGGAAACAGGGAACAGACAAGGTCCACAGTAAGCCGTTTGGCACCATGTAGAATGGCCTTTATTTAGCACCATGGTGCTACTTGTCCTCCTTAGGATGTAGCCTGGCACTATTCATGTCTCCAGTCGGTTTAGTTACGGCATGTTGGTCCTGAGATTCTGCTGCTTTTGTACTGGTATTGAGAAGATTCACATGGCACCCGTTGTTACATACCATGAGTGCTGGGGGCTGCTGGACCAGGGTGCCAAATCTCAGCTGCTGAGTGCAACTTACTAAGGTGCTGAGGCAGAGCTTTGGGCTGAAGGCAGCCAAAATAAAATTAAACAAGCCTCTACCCGTTAGGCACTTACACACTACCAGGGTTGTGACTGGTGTTTCACTGGTTGAGGAAGAGCATGTTTGGAAGCGTTTCTGTACCAAATAACCCCAGAACCAAGTACAACAAACCATAGGGTGGAGCAGAAGTGTGGCGGAGACACAAACAAGCAGAAGGTGTGGACTAGGGAAGAGCTGCCCTGAGGTGCAGTCAGCAGTGGGCAGACAGACACCCAAACCTGCCCCAGGAGAAGGCTTTCCCCATTCTTGCCCCATGAATGACTTTCTCAATAGCTTTGGCCAAACTACAATGCTTCGGACTTCCATTTTCTCTCCTAAAAATGAGGTTGCCGCTTTTATGCCTTTGCAGTGGTGCTGGGAGGAGTTATTGTATGCAACACCTTCCAAAGATCCACCAACCACCATGCGAGATTTACCCTGGAGATGAGGGGGTTTAGCCCCCTAAACGCACCCTCCTCCTATTACGGGTCCTGTGAAAGCTGGAATAGATGCTCCACTGTTGGAAGAGCAGGGGTTCGGGTGGGACTGTAGGGGACATCTCTCCTGGGCAGCCCAGGGAGGAACGTGCACTTGCTGATGGAAATCTGCTTTCAGCGACGTTGCCGAACTCCCTGCTGCTTTAAATCCTAGCCTAGATGTTAGTAATGATGTTATTACATTGCCGAACAGATTCAAACAGGAGGAAATACACCCACCTTGTTTAAAGGCAGCTAAGTAAGCATGTTTTATTTAATAAAGTGTCATAACGCTCTTTTGGCATTAGACCTGCCCTCAGTGTCACCCGTACTGGTTCCTGCGTCTCTGTTGGTTACAAGGCTGTGCCGTGCTGATGTCTGCAGCTGAAATGTTTTATCTGATGAGGAACCAACACCTTTGGCTGAGGATTTTGACTCCAATCAACCAGTGGTGACTGAATGTTATGACATTAAAAATATGTTTTAACTGATGGATTCTAATCACTAATAATTCCAGTTAATGGATTCTCATGGGAATCATCGCTGCTGTCTCCTACTACATCTTCACCATGAATCTCTTCATACCTTGGTGATGCTGGGATTTCGGAGGGCAGAGGCTAATCCCAGCTGGGGCAGGCAGCAGCCACCTGGCTCTGTGGGCGCTGCTGGAGGACAAATGCTGCCGGATGGTTCTAGTCATTCCGTGGATGCTGTGCTGTACCCCCCCCGGCCCCATATTTCTTACCGCTGCTTTCCTTTCCCTGCCCCCCTGCTGCTCCGTCTGGGAAGCCAGAGCCACATGCATATCTCCAGGCTATACATCAAAACTAGGTTTTCTGTGACCATGCCTCTGCAATAAACAAAGAGGAGAGCGTGTCCCTGCTTGACTGGTACATTAAGCAGATGTTCAGTACCTAGACTTCATTTCATGCAGGCGGAAAAGAGAAGGAAGGAGTAGAGGATGGCTTTGTCTCCTCCTTAACTGCCAAGAATGCCCTTGCAAATCTTCTGCGTTTGTGATGCCAGCCTGTGAATTTGGCATTAACAGCTGTTCTTGAACTGCTGGCTGGGTTGCAGGGTTGCTGCCTCCCAGGATATTTGAGCATGTGAAGCTGGTTCCAGCTGCAGTGATGGAAAGGGCTAAAAGGATGCTTTAAAGCCACTGAAGAAACATTGAAAGAATATGCTGGAAGCTTGAGGGTTATCAGGCTGTGTCACACCTGAGCTGACTGCTTTAGCTCTCCTTTGAGCTATTCTCCTTTATATTTATTTCTTGTAGAAGCAGCTCAATTTTTCATAACTTCCCTGTGTGATCAGATTACGGTTATCTGCTGTTGTTACCATTCTCCAAGGTAGAAATACAGACATAAGAATGAGCTGAGCCATCTTGGGTCTTAGCCCCACTTTTGCATCTATCCAGACACCTCTGCCCTCACACACAGCCATTAGCAACGAGGAAATGTCCCATTGACACAAGAATTTGATGAGTGTTATTAACATAACAGCGATTTCTAGGTATAAGGCATGAGATAATTAATGTGGAAATGTGCTCTAGTTAATTGGGAGACTATAAATACCCCTCTATCTGGTCTGGACACAGTTGAGGTGGCTTAGTCCGTTTCATCTGAGAGGTGAGGAGCAAGGTGAGAAGTTCTCAGCCCTGTGCTCCTGCTGAGAGATCAGCCTTCCCCTTGCCAGGTTGATCACACCCTCCCCACTTTCATCTATGCAAAGAGTTGTTCAAATAACACCCTGTGTTTCTATTCAGTTGTTTTAACTGCACAAATTACTTCTATGCAGGTACAAGAAAGACAGCAGTCAAAATCATAGCCGATGGCTATTTGGAGAGCAAAGCTTCTGTGCAGCAGACTGATAAATTCTGAGTATTTCATCGAGGAAAATAGAAAGACAGTGGCACCCTTTTCAAGCTGTTCCAGAATAAATCCATCACTGAGCAGAACTGCTTTAATCCAGGTGCTTCACAAGGAAAAATTTCCTTTCAGGAGCAGCCCAGAGGTCACCACAATGGGATGTTCATAGTAAAAACCATCTCAGGGCTGCGCTGGGCAGAGCCTGTGTTTCTCAGGATGCTGCAGGATTCACAGGTCACCAGGCTGGTTTCCTCTGCTTGGATGCTGAAAAAAAATCAAAGAGCATCAGCTGTGGTGACAATGGCGGAAGCTGTTTTGTGTGAATGCTTCAACTTCCCATCACATTAAAAGGTTTCTCCTATGCTAAAGTTTCTCCTCAGTCCTATGTCCATGTGGAAGAGTGCCACTGGCTCCAGTCTGTGAGGCTGTGCAGCTTCACTGGGCATAAGGGACTGATTTCAGACCCCGTTGATGAAGGCAAATGGCTCTCAGCTTTTTATTCCCCTATTTCTGCGTTTCAGAAAAGAATAAACATTTTACGAATTGAGGGAAAAGGAAAATAAAAAAAAAAACACAACAAACCAACCCACACTTTGCAAAAGTAGTTGAAAATGGCTCTTGCCTGTTATGCATCTGTTGTTGGAGCAGTGATATTTAATGAAGAGTTGAGGTCAGCTGTTCGGTGTGCACAGGAACATTTTGAGTGGTCTTCTCTTCTTTAACAGTAAGACAAAAAGAATTGGGGGTAAAAGACTCACCTGGGAGGAAAGCTGCCTAGGGCACAGAGTCAGTTCAGAGAGGTAATAGAATGCCTGCATGCAGGACAAAAAGTGATTTAGCAGAACACAGGGCTCCCTTTCCAAAAGTGTGGAATACCTCGAGCGCAAGGGGGCACAATTTTTCAGGGCATTGAATGAGAGCAAAGCCCATCGAGGCTTTAGAAGAGCACCCAGAGCTGGTCGCTCACCTGGAGAAACCAGCAATTGGGGCTGAAAGGGCAGAGGTGAAGGGATGGGGAGGTGATTTTGGGTAGTAGGGGGAGTAATCAAGGATGTTTGCTCAGCAGACGTGCTGAGGCTGCTTGGCACAGTGAAAACTGGATCCCCTCCTTCCTCTGAGCCTCTCTCACCAAATGAAAAGAAGAGGCCAGAGGCTGAGGTTTGTGGCTGGTATGGCTGAAACAAATCAAAGGAAAGACTATTTGCCTTACCTGAGCATGGCAGGGAGCGTGCCAGGTCTTTCAGGAGAGAGCACAGCTGAGGTGTTGCTTTGCGCTGGGTCAGGAGTGGTGGGCAAGGACTGATGGCAGCAGCAAGGGACAAGCCGGGAATCACAGATGTTGGACTAGAGCCACAGAAAAAAAGAATAACTTATAAAGCTCAGTGAGATAGGCCTGGGAAAGGAAAGTTGAATGTCATCTCAGAGGCCTATAGCCCCCTTTAGGGACCTCCAGGTATAGTCTGTTGCTTATCTCTTGCCTTCTCAGCCTCTTCCCTGTCCCACCTCCCTCCTCGACAGAAGTTGACTGTACAAAAGGATGGGGTTTTGGAGTCGAGATGAAATGGTCTTTCATTTCCTTCCATCTGTGTTTGCTCACTCAGTTGTCTGCCTGACTTTGTAAGTCAGAATCTAGCACCCAACACCTCCACCTCCCGCCCCTCCCTAATTTCCCTGCCTTGCAATTTGAGTTTTCCCTGGGCGTTTTCCTACCCCTTGGGCTGTGAAATTTCCTGCTACAGTCATCATTTGAATTTGCACACGCAGTGCAAAGGCTGATAAGGGGAGACAAGAAACGTGGAAGCTGTGCAAGGGATATTTCGTTTGCATAAAGCTTCCAGAAATGACAGCAGAGCACTGAGCTGGACGGCAGGAGCAGCTTTGCAACCCAAGCCCACTGTGCTGGCTCTGCTTTGGGGTGGAGACAGGTACGGGGCTGGGGGAAAACATCTCACCCTGGGCAAGTTGCAAAAGGAGCAGCAGAAACTCCTGTGTGAGCTGAGCCAGACAGAAAGAAGCATCATCGTGTCTATTTTAGGATTTTGTACTGCTGCTCCTCACTATCCTGTCCAAATACATCTCTTTAATGGATGTCGCCCGAGAGGAGGCACATACATTCTCCTGCAAGAGGGTGCCTGTGCCCACAAAGCCTGTTTTCCCAACACAATAAATTGGTGTTATAAAAGATGTTACCTCTCCCTGCCTCTCCTTAATAACTAGGTGTTGTGACTGTAACAACACTTGGCTGCCATCATATTTTTCACCAGGTCTCCAGTCTCCCCCTCATTTTTTTTCCCCTCCTGGGTGCTGAACAGCTCTCAGCAGAACCAGGCAGTTCAGCATCCTGCATCCCAACATCCTGCATCCCAGCAGTGGCCGCTGGGTAGGGCAGGGGTGGTTGGGTGTGTGGATGTGAACAGAGGGGTTTGGTGAGGATGCTCTGGGAGAAGGTGGGATGCTGGCCACGGAGGGGAGGGTGGCAGTGATGGGGCAACATGAGACTTTGGGAGGCAGATGGGGGTGGCTTGGGTGTGTATCGTGTGGTCCTGGGCAGCTCTCCCAGGACCCAGCTCTGCACTCCCACAGGTATAACCACTGCTTTTTCATTCTCTCTCCTGAGATATTCTCTCTGTCATCATGCCATGATGCCCTGCGGGGAGCCCAGCCCCAAGACCACAGCTATGGTGTGACGATACGGACTCATCCTTGGGGACTTAATTTTCCTTGTGTGCGAGGAGAATCTTCACAGCCCTCATCAAGCAAAGGCACCAAGTGCCTGCCCTATGCCAAACCCTCTGGACAACACAAATCTTGAGGCAAGATGGAGAAGTAATGATGCCTGGCTGGTGCTGGGGCAGCCCATCTCCTTCCCATGCCAGCCCCAGTGTGCCCATGGAGAACACAAGAGACCTCTTTTGATGGCCCTGACAACTCAGACGGGTTGTGGAAAGGGCAACTTTAAGTTTTATTTTGAAACGGTAGATGCCTGACTCCTCCCTCAAGTGACCAAGCAGGAAAGTGCTCATTTGCACCCAGTACCCCCTTCCCCAGTACCACAGGGACCAGTAGCAAAGTTAGGTCCTCTCCACATGACAGGCATCCAAGTTTTTTTCATTTAGCCACTATTTGGGGCTGCTCCTCTTCTTCATATGCACGGGAAATGTAGCAGAGCATGTTTCTGAATTTCTTTTCACCGAGGACCCTGAAGTCCTTTCTCTGAACTTTAAAGATGCAGCTTGCGCTCCTTCAGAAAATAGATGTTTTCTCTGGGTGCACAGTATGTAAGCAGAGCGTAATGTGGTTGCTAAAAGTCTGCTCAAACATAGCATCAGGATGTTCTATATTATAATAATAAAGGTTTAAAATAAACCCTTAGAGATTTCTCTTACAGCTTAAACTTTGAGATATCTTTTGGTCACTGGGTAAAGCCTTAGGGGGCACTTCCAGCCACAGTTCACCTCTTGGTAAGACGAACTTGTATGTATGGGTGGGTGCCTTAGGTGTAATCATAGAATCATAGACTCATAGAATGGCCTAGGCTGGAAGGGACCTTAGAGATCATCTAATCCTGCCCCTTGCCATGGGCAGGGACGCCTCAACTAGATCAGGCTACTCAAGGCTCCGTCCAACCTGGCCTTGAACACCTCCAGGGAGGGGGCAGCCACAACATCTCTGTGCAATTTATTCCAAAGTGTTGCCACCCTTGTACTGAAGAATTTCTTCCTAAGATGTAATTTAAATCTATTCTCCTTCAATTTAAATCCATTTCCCCTTGTCCCATCAGTGGACACTCTTGTAAAAAGTCCCTCCCCAGCCTTCCTGTAGGTTCCCTTCAGGTACTGGAAGGCAGCTATTAGGTACCCCTGAAGTCTTCTCTTTTCAAGACCGAATGTGGGGGAACTGTGTGCCACAGAGGATTCATACATCTGGGATCACATCTTTATACTGAAAAATAGGACTTAAATTACATGCTGATCCCCTTTGCCCTTCATTGAGTGAAGGAAAAGTGGAACATTTAGAAGGCAACAAAGCTTGTCAGCTCACAGGTGGCACGTCCTGGCGAACAGGTTGGGCTAAGCCAAGCGGCTGAAATGTCATCTCTCTCATTTGAGCTGAGATTGTTGGTTTTTTTTACAGGAAATTCCACCCTCTTGCCATACATTCATTCCCTCTCAGTTAAGCTGTGACCCTCTCGCTGCAATGCTGTCAAGAGTAGCCCCCTTCCTTTAAGTTATTACAGTAAAGCGTGGCCATGAGTCTGCGTGATGGCAGCTTTAATGAACTTGTTTTATGACGATGCATATAGTTTTTGACATCTTCCTGACAAATTAATGCTTTAAACTCCCTCCCTTTTTAACTAGCTACAACATTAGCCATTATTGCCCTCAGGCTTATTAATATTTGGTGTACAGTAACAACATGGGGAAAATGCCGAGAAGTTGTAGGTATTAACGCTTTGTCTGTTAGAGCATCTAAGTCTTAAGTGTGGGACGTGGATTATTTAAATAATTCCCACAGATTCATCAGCTTCCTTTATCACATGTATGGGGACAGGAGAAATCACATGTACAAACATGCTTAACTAATGAGCTGTCTAATGAAGTGCTTTTGTCTACAGGCACTAACCATCTCCTGTCAAACAGATCGGGGGGAAAAAAAAGGACATAATCCCATGTCAAATCTTCATGCTGTGTCCTGCTGACTTGGATGATGGCAGCTGGTCCCACCCTACACGTGAAGGATGCTCCTCACAGCACATCAGTGGTCAATGCATTTGGCCACCAGCAAAATGTCAGGGCTCCAAGTAGAGCAAATCTGGTTAGTAGGAAGCTGGTGAATAACAGGAGTAAACTAAAAAAAAAACCCTTTATAGTCTCATAGGAAGAAGTTTATTTGACAAACCTCAATGGAATCTTTAATTTAGCAGCCTTGAGCTTGGTCACCAGCCACACAAAACATAAGAAACTCAGAGTGAACAGCCCATAAAATGGGGAGAAATTTAATATAAGAAAAAAATAGTCACAATTTTCCATAGCCACACGTACTAAACAGAGGCTTTCAAAAATATGCTTGGACAACACACCTTTTCAATATGTAAAGGTCAAATCTCTGTAATGCCAGGCCCTGCCCCTGCACTGCTTGAAGCAAACAGGGCTACAGGGCCCAGGAGCCAATGTGCCAGTCAGCACCACTTCCCACCAGCATGGGCAAGTCCAAAAATTTCCATGGAAGCGGGAAAAATGCTACCTACAATTTGCCTGAAACCTGTGCATTGGTCAGCAAAATTTTTGCGGGGTGTGAAATGTCACCTGGTGCTATTGGACGTGGGGAACCGCACCGGCCGGCCACCAGCTCCTCTGAGTTTGCTGCAAGGAATTAAAAAGCATCTCCTGGTGCTTCAGCCTTTCTGCCCCATGGGTTGGGACCCATAAGTAACCCACCTCGCTGTTTTCTTCCCGGAGCAAAGAGAAGGATGCTGAAATGAGGGTCCCCACGGGCTCAGAGTGGCATTGCCAGTGGCTGACTCCTCACGAGACCCTTGGGAGAGGTTTTTTTGTCTAGGGGGGGTGGGAGATAGATAGGGGTCCTGAAGAGCTTGGTCCATCTGTTTTTCAGCCCCAAATCCAGGGCTCTTGACACGTCAGGTGGGATTCTTCCCTTGGTGTGGGCTGTGAGCTTCCATTATTCCCCGTGCTTTAATCTATTTTCCTGGGGGGCTGTTTGGGGCCCCAGCCCTGTTCTGCCTGGAGTTGAGTATCTCTCCCATAAACATTTCCTGGCTCCTCACGTGCAGGAAGCGGTTTGGGGGGGATATTGTGGAAATTCTTTGTCTCTGCTTCCTATTTCTTTTCCTGCTCCCCCCCAAGCCGGGCATGCGGGCTGTCTGCTCCAACAGCCCTGTGCTCCTTGTTTTGGTCCATATCTCATCACTTATACTTTATAAAAGAGGGAAGGGTTGCGTTTTCAATAGCTGGTGTTAGCCTGGGAGGTACCCCATGTACTCGGGTATGTCGGAGCGAAGCACGACAGCTTTCAGCTGGGTTCTTCCATCCTTCCCTGGGACCAGGGTGGCCCTTGCTCTGCAAAATATCCTCCCCTTCATGTGGCAGGGGTGTGGGGTAGGTCTGGGGGAAGGCTGAGGGCCTGACTCCTTCTTCTACATGCTTTAAAGGGTTTTATTGCCACAAATAACGGGAGGTGGCACGCTGCTGTGCTGACAAAATTCCTGTCCCTTTCTGACAGCACTGTGGCTTTTCCTTTGGTTTCCTTTGTTAGGCATTAAGTGGTCAATTATTTTAGAAAATAAAATAAAACAAAAAACCCCAACCCACTTTTCTGGACTCGCTGGTGCTCCAGAAACACCCCCAAGTGCCTGGGTACATGTGATGAGTCTGGAACCACAAGGAAAAGGCAGAGGCCAGCTTGCATGGTGAGCACTATGCCTTAGTGAGCCACAAAAATTAAAAAGCCTTGAAAACTGGGATCCCTCGGTGTCCTCAAATGAACCTTTTAAACCACTGGGCACTTCTCAGCCTGTTGTCTTGTGCAATGTGGGCGTGGGTCCAGGTCTCCTCATGTAACCCCCAGCAGGGGAAGATGCCCACCCCCCTTCCCCTCAACCCAGGCAGAGCAGGTGTTGCTCCCTGTTTCCTTCTCCTGTAAAAAGAAATGAAGGTTCAGCCTTAACAACATGGTTTTAGGGTCAGGATTTTTTTGAGCACAAAATTCCTGGGGAAACACGAGGTTTGTTTCCATGAAGGCAGCAGCTTCACGAGGTTGTTCAACAGTCAATTAAGCAGAGTAACTGCAAGTTCTCCCGCTGGCAAGGCAGCCTTTCAAGAAAATTTCTTTCTTGCTGCTTATGGTAAAGGAGAGAATTAATTTTCCTCCCACAGATGCCCCCCACCTGCCTGTGCCCTGGGTCCCAGGCATCGCGCTTACCTCTGTTGCCGTAAGAGCTGCTGCTGCTGCTGCTGACAGATCTGGCTCAGGGATGGGGTGGGGAACAAGGTGGGGTGGGATTGGGTGGGATTGGGTGGGTGAGGTTAATACGTCTGAAATCTATGGCTTTCCATTGTGAATTTTAATGAGAGAAAGGAATCTATTTTCCTTTTGCCCAGAACAAGCAGCTACAGAAAACCAGCAGGTATTCCCTGGCACTCATGTCCTTAAAGTGGGAAAGGGCTGGAACTAAATCTCTAAGTAGGCAGTAATTTGCAGGGCTAGAAAGTGGATTTATGCTGTGCAGAATGCATCTGTGCGGCGGCCATGCTTGCATGGACAGAGATCAGGTAAGTGCAGCTTTGGTCCCATCCCATGAAGCCATGAACCTAAGCACAGCCCATCAGATGGGATCTGCCTGCTTCCTCGTGAGCAAAATCTGGGAATCTGCTTAGGAGTAAAATAAAATATTTATGGAAAGTAGAGAATATGGCCTGATGGCATGGAGCAGTTTGGTTTTATGGCTTATAACCCGGTAGTTACTGTACTGTGGTAGGAGAGATGCTAATGCTGTTGAGGTGAGGGCCAGCCCAGCTTCTCCTGCTTCCAGCATCACTTTGTGCACCGTGAAGTCATCCAAGCTTGTGTGTGAATAGAAACAGGGTGATATCACAGCAAAAAGGTCTCACTGTGGCTTGGCAAACCCTGGGCAAGCTCTGCTATGTGTCTCATCCCTCCATCAGTGCCACGGAGATGCTGATGCCCACAAGGGTCCCTCGGCTCTGTATCATTTTGGAGCTTCAAAGTCCTCAGCTGGATTTTTTTTCTTTCTTTTAATTTTTTTTTCCTAAGGATTTAGCCTATACCTGCAGCTTTGATGGTTAGCTGGTTTGGGCCATAAATCAGCGAGGCTGAGTCCTTCCATAAACCAAAAGGAGCCCACGGGAGGCTGAGCACCAGGCATCTGCCTTTGCCGGGAGGTCTTTCTCATTTCTGTGCTCTATGTATTGCACCAAGAGAAAATAGGGAGTATTGCGGGGGAATTAGAGTGGATAAATTTTGCAATAACGGAAGTGGATGCAGGCGATTTGGTAACTTCTCCCACCTGCAGCTTCACACGGGCTCTGTGGGACTCCTGTCCCTCCTGCCACGCATCCACACCCCAGAAGCATTCACCCCTCCCCGCTGCAGGGACATCGAGGAAGCGATGGCCAGTACTGACCTGCTGTCCCCAGACAGGTCCCACACAGAGTCCCAACTATAGTTTTCAAATCCTAATTCTTTTACTATAGCCCCATCTAATGGTCTGATCCCAGCCACTCCCTGTACAGCACCCGTGTCTGAGTGGATGCGCATTCTCCTCTGGAGCTAGGGGTGGGGTGGGGGGTTCTCTTGTTGTTGTGGCATCCCAGTAGTGCTGCTGGGCCAAATCCAGCCCACCAAATGTTTTTTGTGGTGGACACAGCAGCTGTGGGGGCTGCCACTGTCACCACATACCTTGGCACACTGGCAGCTCCAGCCATGCCCCAGCCTGCTCCTCACAGCACCAGTATGGGGGTTCCTGTCTTTTCCACACCCTCACCCTCCCTTTCTGCTGATGTAGAAAAGCAGCAGCGCCCGTGGCCGTTTTGATGAGGCATTTTGGACTCTGGCTCCTGTTGCCTGAGCATGGTCACGCCAAGGGGGATGCTCAGAGCCAATGCAGGCAACTGCTGGGAGCAGCAGGATTTGTGATACAGGACTCTTCTGCTGGCTCCCGCAAAGCTCCTGATAAGTCAAAGATCACCTGATGATTATTTTAATCGAATTTAAGCTCAAGTTAGGTATGAAAGACCACAAGAAAGGAGAGTGGTGCGGCTTGTTTTGCAAAGATGGCTCTGTCCAGCTGCTGTCTTGAGCACTGGGTCCTGCTTCTACTTTATCCCTTGCTGGCTGAAGCACGCCTCTCCCTGCACTGGTATTGGGTATGGGGGTGCTGGCAGGGGCTGTCCTGAGTCCGTGGCGGGTGTTACTGCTCCCTTTGGAGGACAGTTTCACACCAGGCAGGTTACTTGCTGGTTTGAGCTTTGGTTTTGTTGTTTTTCTTTCTGCAGCTGCATTTGCGTATCTCTTCAAATGCCAGTAGCAGCTGAAACCCAACCTCTGGAGTCAGACGCAGTTGACCCTGTCATCCAGAGCCAAATTGTGGCGTTACAGTGACCTAGAAGGAGGCTGGACGGTCCAGCTGCTCTTCTGCATCTGCTCAAGGGGAAGAGAGGCAGGAGGGTGGGAGATGCCCTGTGCCCTCCGCAGTGGTGTGCAGATGCTTTAGCCTTGCTAGGCTCATGTCTCAAGGGGTGCACCACCCTGGTGTGTGCATCCACAGCGCCATACCTGTTACCCAGTTTGCCTGGGAAATTTCATGAAGGACTTTGCACTGCTAATGGTGTGGAGATGGAAAATAAAAGAGGATGGATGCCCAGAAGAAACTGAGTTGCTGGGTTGCAGCGTCCCTGCCTAAAAACAACCACAGTGCTACAGCCAGGAGTGAGGGTTTTCCAAGCTCAGCTGAGAGAAATGCTCCTGCCTCTGGGCAAAGCAGCTGCTCTGTGCAAAACAAGGATTCCTAAACTACCACTTCCAGTTGTGGTGGGTCACGTGTCTCTGTGTGTGTGTGCGTGTGTGTGTGTGGTTCCCTGGCTTTCTCCACGCATGAAGAGATGCCCTGACATCATGTAAGATGCAGTCCCCAAAACCCTCACACTGGCTGAGTCTGTGCAGGAATGGTGGTGATGTGGCTCTTGGAAAGCACTGGGGGCATGTGGGCACTGGGAGGGAAGTGGCATCATCAGGCATCATTGGGCATCATCCCTTTGGCTCGTCATCAACCTCACCTGGAGGACGACACACCATGGTGAGAGCAAGCTGCATCTCTTCCCCAGCTTCCAGATAGACACTAGTCCACAAAAGCACAGCAATAAGGCAATTTGAACGCCGGAGCCTTCTGCTATTTCTCTGTTTTTCCACTGTTTTTCCTCTTTGCCCTTCCCTTGGTGCTGGAGAGGGGGGTCTCCTCTGACAGCCGGGGCAGGACCAGGCTGTTCTGGCATGTTCGTGGCTGGGCA
>NW_009734514.1:25099-25378 GCF_000703405.1 Apaloderma vittatum | reverse complement strand
CCTTCGCCTGGGAAGGAGAACCCGCTGCCCCAGTCCCGTGTTTATCCAGCACTGCCTGGCTGGCTACAGAAGACTACCTGTAAAAATGAGTTTTGGCACAAGCAACCCAGAGAGAGCCTTTGCCAAGGAAAAATACTGTTGACACACTCTAGGAAAATAGCGTTACTCATCTGGGGGAAAATAAACCACACAGGTTGAGCAACCTGCATGAATTTATTCAGGGTGGCTTTATCTCTGACCAGCAGCAGGTGCCGGTCGCGGTGTTACCCTCATGGCACC
>NW_009734514.1:0-25003 GCF_000703405.1 Apaloderma vittatum | reverse complement strand
CTGGTTGGGGCAGGGGAGGGTGGCTTCTGTGCCAGTGGAAATCCCAGCCCTGGGGCACTGGCTGGGGCCAGCTGAGCTCAGCAATGAAATCCACATTAAAACATTTCCCACCTTCTTCCTCCCATCACTGGGCCCACACTGGAGGCACTTCCCTGAGTGTATGAAGCAATCCAAGGCTTAATGACTTTTTTTTTTTTTAAGAAAGGAAAGTCTTCTGTTCTCTGCAAACCAGAATCAAATTTTACAACCATCACATAAAGCTCCGCTCGTTGTTCTGTGCTCACTCTGCAGTTTCATTTGACAAGCCTGATGTCGGCTGCAAATAACTTCCCGGTGTTTTTATAGCATGTGTCAAAGTGAAGAGCCTGAGAAATCAGATTCAAGTCAGTCAGTGACTGTTGAAGCCCTCCGATGCAAACCATGGCTGCACTGCAAAGGGCAGAAAGACCTTGCACAGCTTATATTAGCTTGGAGTCTCTCTTCTTCCCCAGGATAGAGCTGCACTTCAGCTCCGAGCACCCAGAGAGTGCCAGTGGAGACGCAAGGTTTGTTTGCTTCATCTGACTTAAAAAAAAATGGGTGATGAGGAAAAATGCAGTTCATCTCCCATAAACCTGCCCCTGCCTGAAGTGGAGATCAGCCTTAGTTGGGGGACTGAGCCCAGGCTGCCCCTTGCCTGGGGCAGGGGGTGTAGTGAGTTGCACGGTCTCAGCGCCACAGCTCAGAGGCTGTGCTCGCAGGCTGGGGCACAAGCAGGGGCTTTCTCAGTGCGGTGCTGCAATACGCAATAAATATGGGAGTCTTGTGTTAATTCTAGTTTGTCGTAATTTGGGGAGTTTGTCCTGGTTTGAACTAAATAAAACCAATTCTGGTGGGAGCATCCCAGCCCACAGTTTGTCAAGAAGTGCCAGGGGAGAGCCTGCATTTGAGTTTCCCTGTCAGCCACACAGTCATGCTTCCCCAACGCATCCCTGCCACGCCAGGGATGCAGCCGTGGTGGGAGAGGAGCCATGAGCCAGCCTGGCTGGGTGGCACACGAGCTTAAATGGCCCTGCAGAAGGGTAGCAGTGAAGTGGCTAGACCAAGCGAATTAGCTTTTTTCATTCAGACTAGTTACTCCATCAGAGGAGCACAGGCGAGGGGCATTTTTGCTCCAATGTGCTGTGTGGGATAACACCAGACCTCCTCCTGGGACCTGGCACAGAGCAACCACCAGGTCAGGCAATAGTGACCTTCACTGAGCAACTGCTCTCTTAAAACAAAAGAGTGTGAAACCTGAAGTCCAACAAAAGGAAAATGCTGAACTCAGGAGGACAAGTGTAGGCTGAAATAAAGGATTACTTACCCAAATCTGACCACCAGTTAGGTGTGCCAGTGTTGGACCCACTGATTAAAAGGAACAGGTTTCTCACCAGCTTTGTGATGGAGATGGTACAAGACAAAAATAGTAGAGGCCAGGAGAATAAGTTGTTGCAGAGAACAAGGGTCACCTTGTTTTTCCTCATTCCAAGCAGGTTTCTTATTTTTAGGATACCCAGTGATAACTTTGCATATGCAATATCTATAGCTTCACTGTGATAGCTGTAACAATACTAATCCAAACGGTTTACCAAATCTCTTTAAGCCTCTTAAGGTGTTTCACCGAAACACCTTTGAAAGGCCTTTGACGTGCAACTGGCAGGTGTCAGATGAGCAGTATTTGAGGCAAGATTCGGGACATTATTTTATGCTTTGCTTCATCTTCTAGTACATGGTGCTGGATGTGGCTGCAGCCTTGTGCTGGGTTGAGCTAAAGAGAACCAGTTCTGTGATTTTCGCTTGTCAGCTCAGTCTCTTCTCAAAGGCTGCACTTTCTGAAGTCAGCAGCATGTTTTTGCAGACAGTGTGTGCTACTGGCAGTGATAACACCTGATGTTTACAGTTACTGCCTGGGACTGGGATGCAGAAAGGCTCTTACTGATACTTATTCCTACAGTGCCCAAGGCCACTGCTGGCTCTTGTGTGCTACGCTGGGGGTGCCGGGTAGTGAGAGGGGTCACAAGGAAGTAAAAGGTTGCACCTCTGGGGGGTAATAGACAGGACAGGTGACTAACGAGAGTATTCCATCCCATACACGTCATATTCAGTATAAAACTGAGGGATCACAAGGGTTTAGGTCTCTTTGCTTCTCCTCTGCAACAGCTGGCATTCAGGGAAGACTCTGTCCGATCTCTGACTTTGATCCTGATCCCGAGTTCCTGAATCCAGCTCCATATCCAGCTCCCTGCTGCTGCCGAGCCTGGGGCTTCCCTGGTGCTGCCGGCTCTGCAGCACCAGTGGTGATTGCTATCAGGGTGGGGTGGAAGTTGGGTTTGATATCAGATTTGTATATATGTATACAGTTCACTGTTTTTATTTCCTTATTCATTAAAGCTGCTTTAATTTTCCTTTTTTCCCAATCCGCAAGTCTCTCTGCCACATCATTCCCTTTTCCTTGCTATCTGGAGAGGGAGAGGGGGTTAGGAGCATCTGTCTGCATTTAGTGGCCGGCCCACCCCAAACCCGCGACAAGCGTGAGATTCCAAGTTTTGTGTTTTTTTTTAAGCAATGGACCTAAAGGCACGTAGCTCGCATTTGTAACCTGCCCTCTCAAACCAGCTGTCAGTGCAAATACTGCTGGCACAGCTGAGCCCAACCTGAGGAAGCTGCTGTCACAGAGTACGGGACCAATGTTACCGCAGAGACTTGCACATCACTGCAACAAATTTCTTTCTGCCAGCACACAGTAAAGCAGAGACCCCAATTCCTTTTTCCACACTGCCCCACTGTCCAGCAAGGAGGAGGAAAAGCACAGACAGGCTGGCAGTGGAAGCTGAAAGCTCCCACCACTGAGCTTGGTCTGCAAAAAACTAGCAGCAGAATCTGGGCTTATTAATTTTAACTGTGTTTTTCTGGGAGGGAGGGTGTAATGGAGAAGATCAGAGCAGAAACAGGAAATAGCAGCTTGCAAGACAGAAACTCTAATTTCAATGAATTTTGTGGGTAATTACATTTTAGCTGGACTTTTGCTGTAGCTGGCACCTTCAGCAGCCCCACAGGCATGGAAGGTGCTGGCCCAGTCCCTGCAGCGTGCGGATGAGGCAGCCAAATGTGGCAGAGGAGCTCAAAGAAGGGCAGGAGCAACAGAGACTCCTTGAGGCCAGGAACATGATTCAAACAGGCTGGGAGGGATAAGAGGTCTCAAGCAGGCTTCTTCCAGCTTCCCCCAGTGCAGCCTTTTTACTGCAAATGTAGCAAGGGGTGGAAAGGAGGAGATGGGGGAGAGCACGATCCGGTGTTAGAAAGAGCATCAAGCTGTCAGAAAGCAGCCTTCACATTACTCTTGTAGATGAGTAAGGGTAAAAACTTCCCTGAGCTGTTAGTCTGGAGAAGGGGCTAGCACTTGGGTGAAGGATGGCAGCACTGCTGCTTTGTACTTCAGCAGATCTGTGCAGCCAACCCTTAAAATTACTAAATCTACTGGATAAATAAGGAGGTTGAATGGCTGAACTATCCCCTAGACATCCCACCTAGAAAACTCATTTTTATGACCCCACCCATTACATTCACCTCAAAGATTGCACCCTGCTGCTCTAAACCAGAGAGTGTTCCACCTGTGACTTACAAAGCAAAGTACAAGGCAAGAAAGTGCTAAAAAGCCAAGGTGTGGGGAACGACAGCCGAGAGGATAGGCAAGGATAATTAGAGCCGCCAAGTGGCTTAACTAGCAAGTTGTTTCGATTGCACTGCTCATACCCCTGGAACAGTAGTCAAGGAAGACCTTGCCTTGGTACCTCCCACACAACTGCCTCGAAGAAGAGGCTGCAAAAAGCACCATCTGTGTTGATAGTTGTCATTTCTAACAACAGTTTGCCCTTCAGATTATTTAACTTTTCTCAAAGGACCTGTATATTTGGAACCAAGCTTTGTTAACCTGTTTATGTTGCATCACCCAGCTGCATTGCCAGCGACTCAGGTTATTTCAGTAAGTGTTTACAGTAACTTTCTGGTGGAAGAAAGCTTCCTTCAGGGAGCTGCGAGGAGGGCAGTGCTTCACTTTTAACTGGGGAAAGGGGAACTTCTACATGCATGAGACAGGTGAAATAGGTCCAGGCAGGGTAGGCTTGCTGCTGTAACTTGGTTTTCAACACGCTCGCGCATTTCACATGAAACCAGCGTGTAACATACGCAGACTATACGGTACACTGACTGTCTCAGCACCTTTGTTCCAACAGCACAGCGCTTGCTTTGTTCTCACTGGAGACTTCTGCTTCCCATATGAGATCTGGAAGCACCAGCTTGAGAAGCCACTGTCTATTGGGGCAGACTGGGCTAACAGGACCCAGAGCACAGACCAAACCTGCTTCTGGCCTCAGCACCAGGATACGCTACTTATTAGTGGCAGGTAAGCAGCAAAAGGAAATCTTAGCCAACAGAAATCTTAGCATAACTCGCCTTCTTGCCTCTACGTTCTTGCTTTCCTTGTTCAGTCCAAACCACGCGTGGTCCCGCCTGTCTCCTGCCCTTCGGTCCGAGGGCTTTTCAGGACAACAGAGCCCACCCCTGCTGCCCCTTGGGCCTGGTATCATTGAGCCTTGGGGAGAAAGGTAGGTACCCCTAGGCAAAAAAAATAGCTTAACAAGCTTTCACTGCCCACATCCAATCCTTTCTGCTACCTTTTCAAGAACCAAAGCGGTCTGGGCTCTTCTAATACTGACAGATGGCCTCATCCAGCAAGCTGGTGACACCTCTCCTACAGAGCCTCTGGCCCAAGTGATTCACCTGCTAAGACTACAATGTGAGCACGGTACTAAATTTTTAAAAGCGAGAGAGAAGAGGACAAGCTTAGCTGAACAGCCACACGCAGCAATGTCACGGTTTCTGAATTAATAAAAAGCCAACAGCATTACAGATAAATGTATTTTAATTAGGATTAAATACTATCTCAAGGTATCTGGAAATCGCACTTGTACTGTACTAATCAACAGCCAGAGGCAATAAAAAAAAAAAAAAGAAGTCTGAAAACGTAAAAGTTCTAAGATCCAACACATGACAGTATGTGCTGCCATTTAAAGCAACAAACACCACTCCCCAGAACAGATATTCTTAGAGGAAAAAGTCATAACATTTTTGTATGGACAAAAAAAATTAAATTGAAGACTGGAAGAAATATATTAGTGCCTGCCTTTTTTAAAGTTTTTTTTTTCTTTTTTTTTTACATTAAATACAGTTTTCTTCAAAAGCAAGGTACTTTCTAAATGCATGGTTTATATACTGTATGTACACAAAAGCAGAACATTGTACAGTGTTTTTGGATAAAGCAGCACTAACTAGCTATAAGCCGGTACGGTGTTGCTGAACCAAATGCCAGGTGACAAGTTAAGCACTCTAGGAGAAGTATCTCCATGGTTGGTACGAGAAAAAAAAAAAAAAAAAAAGTAAAAGTATCATGTATGTACAAACTGATCATTCATCAAACAAATCCCGCAAACTCAGCATCCTTTGCCATGGAACTGTACATGCTGATCAATGGAAGTCTTACTGCATGAACTGATCAAGAGACCCAAAGTAAAGATTTTCTTTCGATAACGAAGTGCGTTACCCACGCAGAGAGCACTCACGCCAATCGCCGCTGCCACATGGCACCCCTGGGCCCCGGGCTCCAAGCGGAGCAGATTCTTACTGCAGCCTCAAGCCAGGTAAGCTCCCTGCATTTTTCCACTCTACAAAATATGAAATGCCCCAACCAAACCACATGGAACTGAGATTAAAGCTACATTATTGAGTATGTGTATGTTCACTCTGCCTTTCTGCAGACGGCTACAGATTAAAGCAGAAAGCTTGCACCCAAGTATCGCCAGCTCAAAGGGACTGCCAGCAATTTCCATACTTAGTGCAACGTTAACTCCTATACTTTATCAAAATGACTTACTGTTCTTCAGATGCACAACGTGCTTATTTGGGTTTTACAAAAACAGACAAACGAGAACACTGTGCAGAAAACTAGCTTCAGGTTTGTACATTTCTCCGTATTTTATAATTTTTTTAAAGTCTGCCCCATTAAAAACTCACCAAACTTAGAAACAGTTTGTGCCCCGGTTCAAAGTCAATTGCCTCAATATATGACTCTTCTTAAATTTATTTTAGGGTTAGCAGTGGGGCAAAGAGATTAAGGTTCTTCTTGTTACATACACTTTTAATTGTCATTCAGTCTACATCTTCAGAAGAGGTTATTCGCTGTACTTTGGGGATGCTGTTCGTCTTTGCATTAGCCACTACCCTGGTTTAAGGAACTGAATGTTTCTTCTTCAAAGAGGACAGAAGCCAGACAACGTGTTTCTAAACCGCATCAACTTAAAGTTTCAAGTTTTAATGGTGTAAAAATCTGCATTCAGTTACAGTTAAGAGAAACTTGCTACACAGCAAACTGCATCCAAATCTATCAGTTATTGGTGGGACCTTTAAATTAACCGTTAACGAGTTACTGAAAGCATCCAGACCTGGAAACATCAGATCACCCAGCCAGTGAGCCAGCAGCTCCCTCCTCCCATTTTTCATGAGGCTTTAACAAATGCAACTGATGTGACCTTAGCACTGGAGCCAACGACTCCCACTGGTTAACTCCAATCCCTGACAGGGCTAGGGAGATCCTGTGTTAAGCCCAATGCAATATGCATTAGTGTCGTGGAGCAGGAAGATCCCCGTGTCTACTTGTTAAAGTTCACACAAACCATACAGATATAGACAAGGTAAAACACAGACTCAAAAGGATCCATTATGCTTGAAGAAAATTCCAAATAAAATGACATCTTCTGCACAGCCCAGCCTCAGACACAGCCACACCTTTATCTAGTATAATAAACTCTGTAGTAAACTGTTTTTGACCTCCATAGAGAGTAGGAATTGTCAAATTTAAGAAGATAAACTCCTCTCCCTGGGTACTGGTGGCTGCCAGCATACACTTCTTCATGACAGTCTCGTCTGTACACAGGCACTATTTCATCTAGCTGAGGCTTGTTGGCATTCTTTTTGGCTTTTTCTTCACTGCTAGTATTTTCTGCAAGGAAGAAAAACAAGTGTCAGTTAATATGGGTGGAGGCTTTACAAGAAAACGTCATACTGATCTGCAGCGGACAAGGCAGTCTTTGTCAATTCAGAAGTCAGATGGGTTGAAGAGGTTCATACCAAGGCTGTGGCTAAAGCATTCAAAAGCAGGAGAGGCAGTAAGCGTGCTCACTTTATCACGAATTTTACAGTTTGATATTAAAACTCACCGCAGCCATCTCGCCAGCACAGCTGGGACAGTTTGTAGAGATGCCAAGCTCCAGCTTTCATTAAGACGTTACCCCACACCGACTGCTGCTGAGCTACTTGCTACTACCAATTACTTTGCAGTAAAAGCCCGAAGGCCGTGGCTTCCCATGTCAGAGCAGTTCCCTCTAAGCAAGTCACACGCTCGTTTCAAAACATTTTTTTTTTCAGTGGTACATTGGGCTCCCCTCTAGGTAAAGGCTGTGACCTGTGTCCTGACCACTAGAAGGAACTGCTCTTTAAAGTTGTTTTGCTGAACTCTCAGTCACACAGAATCACAGAAGCTTCCTCCCTCAAAAAGTTCACAAACAGCAGGGCGGGATTTTAATTCAGGTTTCCAGTGTGCAGATCCTCTATGTTCTACTATGGCATGGGTTTCAATCCAGCTTACTGAGTAGCTGAATCGGCCAAGAGGGCACAGTAAGGAGCAAGTAAAACGCAGGCAAAATATTCTGCCACCCTCAATTGCTTTAATCTATCTGTGACCAAATGAGATTACTGAAGTTACGTTCAGAGTTGCGCTTCCTACTCAAAATTGAAGATGAGATTCCAGCTAGATGGAAGTTTGGGCAACTAGGAGATTACACAAGAAAATCAGCTGGGTTTTTCCTCCATGGCAAGCTCTGTCGGACTGGCAGTTCATTTAAATAAGCATGCTTACCTTCTTCTTCATCCTCATCATCACTGGATTCGCTGACATGTACACTGACTGCAGTATTAGGGGAGTCTGTCCATTCAAAATACACCCCAAAACCAATGTCATAATTGTCTGTAGCAAACTCCCAAAAGAGGTAAGACCCCTCTTCATGAGTTGGTACTCTAACTGTAACCACTTCTCCTCGGCCCACTGTGATCACAGAGTCTGCATCCTGCCGGATTTTTTCCTTGAAGTCTTTTATCTGGGGTCGTGTCCACATCGATGGGGCAGCTATCACTGGAAGAGAATCTGGAGAGGGGAGGAAATACTCCAATTAAGCTTTATTTCAGTTGTTTCTGCTGCTTAACTAAGTCTGCCTTAGGGGCACTTAAGGACCACAAGCAGAGCTGCTTCCAAGTGATTTTTATTTATCTTTTAAAAACTGAGAAAACATCTTTCCACAGTTCAAACTTGCATTATACGCAATTCAAGTTTAGATATAGCACTGCACATTCAAACCCCATCAGTTTACTCACTCGCCACATTTAAACCAACAGTGCTTATGCAGAAAAGGCTCAAAATACAGACAAACTGCTACATGTGGCAGGGTTACAATGCCCAAACCCCTGCCACTGAATGGATATTCAATGTGACAGAACCGGAGGCTGTGAACCGGTCCAAAAATTGTCAGGTACTGACTAAAATAACAGAACACCTCATTATGCTGACAGGGATCAGTCTAGTACTGGTTCTACTGGGATCCAAGCAAGTCCTTTGAGGACTACTGATAGCAGATGAGGTAACACTCAGAAACATGAGTGATGAGAGAGCTGCTGGGAGGCTTCTTGTCCTGCTCCTCTTCCACAGCTTCCCAGAAGCTGTCTGAAGAAGGTGGGAAATGTGAGGGGACACACACAGGACAGGACTAAGCCACAGGTAGGCCAGCATTTAGAGACAGTAAGAAGAATTTGTCTTTATTTTAATCTGCAAGGCTAAATGCTCAGTTTTGACCTGACTTCAAACAAGATTGAACACATTTATGCACAGAACAGCTTTCTACTAGAACTTTAATACTCCTTTCCTTCAAGTCATGAGTGAAAGGAGATTCTGGATTCACCTGCTTTGCCTCAAATGCTTTTGCTTCTTCTTTTTTCAAAGCTGAATTTTGCCTGTGCAATACTGTTCTCCCTTGAGAGAAACCAGACCCAAACCAGCCCAGGCATGAAAATCAGCTCTTGCACAGCCCAGTGAAGCCTAGGGAAGAGCCGCAGTAACCACACTTAAGATATCCAAATCCTAAGAAAGGCTTTTGCTATTTATTTTTTAATTAAGGAACTGAGTCAGTCCTACCTTTTGGTCCATTCTCCAGTGCTTCTTCCAAACCCTCCTGATCCAGCTCTTTTTCAGGGCTGTCTGCATGTGCACTGGCCTGCCCATTAATAGATGGGGTGTCCCCTGGGGCAGGGGCGTTCACCTTCGATGCAGTAGTCAGAGGTGTCCCTGTCGCTGCCACAACCGCCTCCTGTTGTTTTTGTAAGGCTGCCTAAAACGACAGAAGTTAAGTCAAGTAAAACTAAAACCTCCCAAGATGTCTCCCTCTTCCAGAGAAAGTATAAAGACACTTTAAAGGCAAAAAAAATTTCCCCCACACCTCACAAAGAGGCTTGACACAAGAAACAAGAAGCAGCACACATTAACCAGTGAGAATCACGTGTACTTAGCATTAGGGAAAGCTACATTCATTTTGTTCTAGGCTGGGGGATAAAACCTGAACAAAAAGATTCAACTCTCAAGTTAATTAGGGAACACACAATAAACTCTTGCACTTAACTAACCTCAGAAGATCTGCATTTCAGTTAACTCCTGTATCATTTCTTCCAAAATTGAAAGCGATGACTGGTTTTTACCAGTGAGCTGAAAAGCTTCTAGTCTGAGCTCACCAGGTGTGAAAAGAGCTGCAAGTATTTAAGGTCTGTTAAGTACTTGCCAATTTGTGACTTAACTTGCTCAACAAGGTTTTCTACCAAATCCACCATGCCTGACAGAGGCAGTTACTTAATATGAAAGCAGGAAACCACAAGGACTGTGAGTGGTCTGGGAGAGGAGTTACTGAAGTTCCAAGGTGCTGCTTTCAGAACATGACTTATGTACATTGAAACCCTTTAGATAAAATTTACTATGCTGTTCCTGTGCAGAGGATTAAATACACCTAAAATGAGATTATACAAGGTAACAATCATCCTTTTGGATTTAAACAGGATGCATTACTCCTTGAGCTTCATGGTTTATTCCCCTGCCCATACTTATCAGTACTGAGAGATTGTACACTTTTTTTTTTTGTCAGGACAGGGAAAAGGTGCAATTGGCAGTACTGTTCCTTAAAGAATAACCTAATAAGCACATGATTTTGATGACTGAATGGAATATATGTATCCTGAAGGAGTACAAAGATGATACAGTCAAACATTAGTATTTAAATTTGGACAATTGTACAGATGCTGTCTAGATTCACCTTCTACTGCACTGAGACCATGTGAAGTGGCAAGAACTTTTCTAGAAAACTATTGCATACAGTCTCTCCAGAAGTAATTGCATCACAAGCTGATCTGGAAGCAAACATGACAGAAGAGCACTTTTTAACTGCAATTATAGATCCCAATGCAGCTTAATTCCAGGCATCCAAAGGGCAAGTATTCCTCAGAAGTGTTACAGAGACTACCCGAGTCCTCAGGAAAGTCCAAAGTAGAATTTTAGCTCTGTTATATGTTTCTTTTTCATCCTTTCCTCTACAAGAGTTGTCCAAGTAGAGATTTGAAAGATAAGCTTCACTGTCTGGCAGCCTTATTACTTTGTAAGCCACTGCAAAGGAAAGGCTATTTTGCTCGGGTCTTGGTCTGGAGGGCTTTAGTCTTCTGTATGCACAAAGCACACAGCCATGATTAAAAGGAGCAGTGCTGATAGCACTGAAGAAAACTGGCAGCAACAACTCTGACATCTCAGTCTCAGGGGAGCAGTATCAGTTACAAAAGGCATCGAGGCCAAGACTGATAAAGCTATAGCTTTTGCTTACTGTGATGACACCAAAGCCCTGGTACCAAGGTGTCATTAAGCTTCAAGAGTACCTGTAAGAGGGCAGGAAGCCTCTGACTTTCCTGTATCACTTCAACTTCATCGAGTCATGGTTTGGGAGACACAGAAGGGACTTTTCAAGATCATTTAGTCCAACTACCCCGCCGCTGGCAGGGACATCTCCCACTAGACCAGGCTGCTCAAAGCCCCATCCAACCCGGTCTTGATCACTTCCAGTGATGGGGGCATCCGCAACTTCTCTGGACAACCCGACCCAGTATCCAACCACCTCCAGACGTTTCTTCCTTATGTCTGATCTAACCCTACACTCTCTCAGGTTAAACCCATCGCCCCTTGTCCTGTCACTACAGGCTCTGCTGAAAAGGTCTTTCCCCATCTTTCTTGTAAACCCCCTTTTTAGTACTGAGAGGCCACAATATGGTCCCCACAGAATCTTCTCTTCTCCAGACTGAGCAACTCCAACTCTCTCAGCCTTTCTTCATAGGAGAGGTTGCTCCAGACCTCTTATTTTTGTGGCCCTTCTCAGGACCCACTCCAACAGGTCTTTCTTTCTTGTACTGGGCACCCCAGAGGTGGATATGAGGCTCCAGGTCAGTTCTCATCAGAGCTGAGTAGAGGGGGGAGAATCACCTCCCTCCCTCAACCCTTTTGGCTACACTTGGATGCAGTTGGTCAGGATGCAGTTGGCTTTCAGGGCAGCAAAAGCTCATTGCCAGTTCATACCCAGTTCTTCACCCACCAGTATCTTCAAGTCCATCTCTGGAGGGTTGCTCTCAATCCCTTCACCCCCCTGGCCTGTACAGATACTGGGGACTGTCTCAAACCAGGCAAAGGACCTTGCACTTGGCCTTGTTTAGCTTCAGGAGGTTCACATGGCTTCCTTCACTGGACACGTCTCTGCTGAGGGCATCAGCCTTGTCAAAACACAAATGACTTACCAGGAAATTAGTTACTGAATTTAAGTCTTTAGCTCAAGACCAACAGACCTCAGATTGCTGGTTATAGGTCTTTTAAGATTCGGGTCCTGTCCAGAGAGTTCAGATGCACTAGAGTCTGGCTTACATCTGTTTAAGAGTTACAGATGGGCATCCCTGAACTTTAGAATAGCTTGGGACATGAATGCAGCACGTTTGTCAGAGGCACGAGATTCTGCTGAACAGAGAAGCAGCCTTTCAAGCCCAGGACAAAATCCTTGAGAACTGATGTACTACAGCCACCAGAAATATGCAAGTCTGTTCTCTCACCCAAACCACAAGGAGTCTATTGCAGGCAAGCAACTTGGACAGTGATGCTGGACAACAGAGTCAAAAGGAGAAGTCTGTAGGGCTCAGGCTGACCGGGAGGAGCAACCTCAAACCCAGCAGCGACGTGACAGCACCGGACGCACGTTCAGCTGGAAACACACGTCTGACCAAAGCCTGCTGCCCTGCACAGATCCGCAGGTGCGAGACTACGTGACAAGTCACTTGAATGGGTCTGTTTGTGCTTGGAGGCACTGGTGTGCACCCCCATTAAATTACGTGCACAACAGATGCTGCAGAGTGCTTCACATTTTGTCCCCAAGAATAATATTGAACCAAGTAGTAAAGGCTGCTTAGAATTTTTCTTTGCTAACAGCTGCTTCAGAAAACTACTCAAAAAGCTTGAATAAAGGGGCTTTGGTGTTTCAAAGGGAAGCAGCATTAGTCACGAGAACACTATCTCTCCTTGTAGCAATTATCTTTTCAAGGAGATAACATCCCCTAGAGACAGCCTGGGACACCAAAAAAAAAGAAAATCAAAACAAAATAAAATCTAAGTTCCTCAGCTGACCGATCATACCTGTTGCTGTGCAAGCTGGACTTGATACAACTGCTGCATGTATTGTTGGTAATGCTGTTCCTGGAGCTGCCGAATTAGGATCTGCTGCTGTTCGTAGTTGCCTGGGTATTGCTGGGCCGCGTACTGCTGGAACTGAATGGCAGTCTGGGAGTTCAGCGCTGCCATTATCTGTTGCCTAGATTGGTGGGGGGGAGAGTATGAAGATTACAAGCAGCCAAGAGTAGCGGGGAAAATCCCTGTACTTAAGTGACTTAAGTGGCCTCCAAGACAGTTAATTCCTGCAAAAGCCAATTAAAACAAATATAGGTGACAGAATGGAGCCCAGAGGTAATGCAAACGTGAATTTCGCCTGAAAAATATGTTGAGAATACAGAGAAGGGTGCAACAATTTCTACTCAATGTTCAAAGATCATCATATGTTAAAAAAACAAAACAAGAGCTCTTACATAATTCTCAATCTGTAGTCTGATAAAGACGTAGTGCTAGAAAAATGCATTACAATTTCAAGGGAAAAAACCCACATTTGGTTTCTCCAGAAAAGATGCAGAAAACATCGTTCTAGCAGCCTTTCTCTAATTATTGATAAGAACAAACCTGCTGTGGTACAGCACAGCAATGCTTTTTAGTAAATCAAAGAAGAACACACATTACTATCTTAATTTCCCAGGACAGCAGGCAAACAAATATGAAAAGCATGACTGACTGTGGCCTATCTCAGGAATGAAAAAAATGCTGCTAAATAGGGCATCTGCTCCTCCAGTAAACCAACTGCTGAAACTTCAGCAGGGACACATGGGTTACTTATGCACAGGCTCAGTTTTTCCTCCTCTCTCCAAAGCACTAAGAGAAGCTAAATAGTAAAATCACTAGCTAGACACAGGGTTTGTCTCACATGTTAGGACCATCAGTGACGAGATAACTGATGCTTTAGAGGAAGAAAAGTGTCACACAAATGAAGGATTAACTCTTTCCTTCCCACTCTTCATCCTTCTCCAAAATTCTCTCTAAAAGCTCCAGTATTAGACTGGTTTACTGTCCTAACAGGCAAGATTTACTGCTCTTGAGCAAATCACGGCCAGTTTAGATACACCTGACATACATATATATGTATTTACATTCTTTTTCTATCTGAACTATCATCTCTGTAACCTGCTACAGCCACTCAATATACAAACGCTATTCATGTCAAAAAAACCCTCTTCGTTTCAAGGCATACCACACTTGTAATTTAGCACTGTGCAACAATTTTCTTTCTGTATTTGCTGGTCATTTATGTCTGTATTTTTCACTCCTCTGGCTCTCACCACATTAAACAAACAATAAAACTTCTGAATTATTTGCTCCCTTCTCAAAATCACTACATAGCAAGCACAGGATCTCCTCCCAAGACACTCCCTGCAAAGACATTTTTATTATGGAAATGGTTGCTCACTGACACGGAACAGCTTTGATGACTTACTATTCTCTTAAATATTACATGGGCAAAGCTAGATCCATGTTTTCAGCACCTGATTGTGGTGGAAATAGTGTAATATAACTTTAACTGTATATTCTAAGTAAAAAAAAAACCAAACTCCAGGCTACAAACAGAGGCTAAGTACACTAGCACATGAATTTTGTGTTCCTTTTAGAAAGGTGGTACGATGCGGAGATTGTCAGTGTACAAATGAGATCTGCAGACACTTCACACTTCCTGGAAACGGAGCCCTTTTAAGGAAGTAGTGTTAGACTACGAAGCTTAAAAGATTTCAGCCATGCATTCAAAGCATCCCACTGAACTGCAGTTATCCTTTCTAAAAGGCTTCACATTCCATGGAAGGATACAAACTTCCAAGCTACAGTTCAAACTACACTTCCAGCTGGACACTTCAGCTCTGCTTAGCTGACTGCAGCATTATTAAAGAAGCAGAGCCACAAGTTTCCACGAGGTGCAGCTCTTGAACCCCAAAACCTCCAGAGCATCTCTTTTAAACAAAGCTTCTCTGGCACTTGCACCTGAGAAGGCTGCATACAATAACTTGCTGGGATTCTCTGCAATCTGTGTCTCCCCTTAACTAAGGATGCAAATGTCACTGTTACAAAACGAGTGCTGTGAACATCAGGTATTCAGTTCTAGCATCACTATTTAAAACAATTATATTGAATTGCCTCAAATGCAAGGCAGTTATTTTCTTTGAAGTGTTTGCTTCTGCTACTCACTTCTGTTGTTCCATCCGAAGTCG
Source organism: Apaloderma vittatum (assembly GCF_000703405.1). Lineage (NCBI taxonomy): Eukaryota > Metazoa > Chordata > Aves > Trogoniformes > Trogonidae > Apaloderma > Apaloderma vittatum. The sequence goes on along the minus strand of NW_009734514.1, from coordinate 9,904 downwards.
TTCCTCCTCTATTCGCCTCCTCTCTTCTTCTTCCCTTCTCAGTCTTTCCTCCTCTTCCCGCCTACGTTTTTCTTCTTCTTTTTGTAAACGCTCACGCTCCTCCTCTTCACGTCGCCTTCGCTCTTCCTCTTCTCTTCTGCAACATCCACTCAATAAGCTATTTCAGCATTCCTACAACCCTAGGATAAGTTATTTTCAACATGCTGTAACCTGCCTTTTGCCTGTCCAGTAAGGCTTTTTGTTTGATATCATCTCCTCCCACTTAAATTGGCCTGAAGAAGTGTTTTATTGGACATAAGAAGAAAATATATTACTGTTTAGTTTCACTGTGCTCTGCAGTATGATGAGTGTAAATTCTGTATTATAGTTTGACATCACAGAATGATGAAATTGTTTAGGCTGGAAAAAACCTTTAAAATCACCAAGCTCAACCATTAACCCAGCTATGCCAGGTTTGCCACTAAACCATGTTCCTAAACAACACATCTACACGTCTTTTAAAGACCTCCAGGAATGATGACTCAACCACTTCCTTGGGCAGCCTGTTCCAGTGCTTGACAACCCTTCCAGTCCTAATATCCAATCTAACCTCCTATGGTGCAACTTGAGCCCATTTCCTCTTGTCTCATCAGTTGTTATTGGCAGAAAAGACTCATCCCTACTTCGCTACAACCTCCTTTCAAGTAGTTGCAGAGAGTGATAAGGTCTCCCCTCAGCTGCCTCTTCTACAGGCTAAACAATCCCAGAAATATTCATTCTAACCTGTTACTATACTATCTGTAGCAGACTGCAGCAGAAAAAAATTGCCTGGAAACCTCAACCACATCTTCCAGGCATTAACACATATTGAATAATTACATGGATACTATAGTTTAATAATCACGAGACGTAAACAACAGTAGAAGATACACTTTGCCAAGTTGCTAATCCATACTAGAAGAAGAGTTTAAAGCACATGACAATTTCATATTCTGTGTACATTTAGTGCACAGATGTGTTGAGGCAGAAATTTTCTGAAGCACATACTTCTTAAAGCAGACGACAGCATCAGAAAAATTTTAGAACCTCGTTACATTCTAAGTGTCTTTACCTCAGAAACAATCGTTTGCTACCAGCGAAGCAAAATGGCTTGAAGAAATCAAATGGTAGCCCAGCCACCTGAACTGCAAGCATGTCTTTTCCCATGACAACTTCAACCTAAGCTAGCTGTGACACTGTCTACAGGTCAAGAATTATACATTCAATATAATCCCACACCAAAGGACTCAATCATTACCTTTTTTTCTCTTGTTCTTCTTTTTCTATCTTGTGGGAAGTGACATACGTTGAAAACAAGTGGCAGCATCTATTCAGGAGTTTAACAAATTCTGTCATAGCTTTTTGCTTTGACATGTTTCCAAGGGCAGCCCATTCCTTCCTGAGAGAGAAATCAGCTGAAATAACAGAAGACTCAACTCTTTTCAAGTCAGTTGTCAACTCTGAGAATACAGCAATGAGAAAAAAGTTGAGAGACCAGGATCCAAACTTTATCATATGCACTTTCAGAGAACCAATGAATTTTTTCCCCAAAGATAGCACAGTACTCTCTTCTGCATCAGAACAACTCTTTCAAACAGACGTAACTCAATGTTCACAGGAAATCCCATACATACCATTAACCCTACTTAGAATTCTGATCTATGCCCAAGTTTCCCAGCTACAAACCTGAAATATTTTTACCCTTCCTCCACTTCAGTTTGTGGAAAAAAGCACATACATTTTACCGGATGAACAAACATGGTAACAACCCAACCATTGATTATAGGGCTTTAGTCAGTTGAATGCAACAGCCTTTGCATATTTTTTTGCCCTGTCTGGGCAAAGGCAGTGCACTGGGTCCAGCTCCAAGAAGCCAGTGTTGTGTTGAACATTGCCTTCACACTGGAAATAGCAACAACGAACACCAGAAACGTAGCTGGAACTGCAAGCAACAGAAGAAATGCGCCTGAGACTGCCTAGATCTCAAAAAAATTTACTCAGAGGCTGAACGCATCAGATATCTCATTTCAGAAGTTATCATAGAATCATAGAATGGCCTAGGCTGGAAGGGACCTTAGGGATCATCTAGTCCAATCTCCCTGTTTTTGGGCAGGGACGCCACCTCTCGACTAGACCTGGCAACACATGGGGACCGAGCGGGAATTGAACCCACGACCTCGGTGTTGATCCTTGTTGCCAGCACCACGCTCAAACCACTGAGCTAACCAGTTATCTTTGGTATTAGTAAAAGCTACGGTGAATACTGCTACCACTGGCAAACAGCTTGACCTGCTGTAACCCTGGTGTGGAGTTTGGCTGAAAGATGGTCCCGCACAGCTAACCAAGTCTTAAACTGCTGTGACAAGGTGGACTGTCAGCACAGCGTTTTTTCCTAATGTGATTGGAAAAAAACCAAAAAATACTCCAAAATCTTCTGTTAGCTCCTTTACTGAACTGTGACTCAGATTTCTAAGATGTATTTGAAGGGGCCACTCTCCCTTTCCACTGCCATACACAAAGATGGAGGCAACTCACGTATTTGCAGTTTTATCGCAGAAATTGGATGATGTTCTCTTCAGGCAGGAAAAACAGAGTTAAGATCAAAAAGAGAACCAGTCCCTTTACCTTCTATCATTCCCCAGCACATCAAAGAATCCAACTTCAGGGGAAGTGTCAGGGTTGTAAGGTCCCAGCAGAACCTGCTTGTGCAGTGCCACAAGCTTGAGTTTTTCTTCATATGTTGGATGAAAGGCTTTGCCATCTTTTTCTGTAGAAAGAAAAAAACAAAAAAGAAAAAAAAATTTCACTGCTGTGATAACTGATTACAGAATCACAGAATTATTGAGGCTGGAAAAGATCTCAGAGATCATCAAGTCCAGCCTATGACCCAGCAACACCACATGGGCTAGAACGCATGCTACGGCAAAGAGCATTTTGTATAATTATCAACATTCCTTTTTTAGAGGAAATCATAAGAAAACTCACAAAAGGCTAGACAAATTCAAATAAAATATAAATTTGTCCAGAAGAAACAAATCTACTTCAGCTGATGAAACTTAATTGGGAAATGTTTTCCATTATTCCCTCTAGAGACAACCTTAGCTAGTAAGTTATCACATAAATATCTGTTCATTAGTTGAACATCATACTGTATGGAATATACCTCTGAAATATTTAAAAACCTTAACTTAAATTCAAATGTGTTTGTCAAGTCTATTGTAGCGTGGATAGGAAGGATTTTCCACAAAGAAAGATGTGATGTTAACTTCATAGATTGTTCTCCTTTCAAGCTCTTCACATAAGCAAAAGCAGAACAAGCAAAGTTTAAGGCAAGGAAAACTGCAGGCAAGAAAAATTAGAACTAAGGGAGAGTTTTCCTGGAGGGAATTCAATTGCTGCACTTGTGCCAAGGCAGCTGGAACAACCCCTCCCAATGAAAAGTCTTAGAGGTGACTCCATCAGCACCAACATGTACAGAGAGGCTCTGGCCATAAGACGCAGGCAACACAGGCCTGAACAGAATCAGAATTCCAAGGGCTCTGCTCCAGTATCTTCTGAAGCAGTCCTAGTTAGATCCTGCCATGCATTTACTGGTAAGAAGAGACTTGCATTGATTTAAAATGATATATGAATTAGTCAGCTAGGATTTACCTCAGTACATTTGAACTGTCAAAACAAATCAAAGAAGCAGGCACTGCTATATGCAATTACACCGCTCGTTAAGAAAAGACCTTTTTCTCAAAGGGGAAAACAAATAAATAAGCATCATCTCCTTCTGGAAAGGCTGAAATGAGGAAGCTATTACCAGAGGTAAACAACAGTTATTTCACATGACTCTACTACTAACTGCTCTCCACGCAGTCAGGAACTCCGGGCAGAGCTGCCGCCAGCTCTACTTTGGAGAAAGTTGTTTACAGCCTTTAAACTGAACAGTCCAATTCACACCCAAATTTTAGGGCTGACATTTGCATATTGCAAAATCGGTGAGCCAAGGCTTGTGAATGAGGTTATTAACCGGAAAAGAAGCAAATCCTGGAACAAAAGAGGAAGGGAAATAACTCTACTATGTGTTTGTTGAGAAACTCAGAGCAAGTACTTCTGAAAATTGGAAACAATCCCAGAGGGAAAACGTTTGCAGGTCACAGCAAGAAGCTCTATTTTTGACAGTTCAGTAAGTTACCTGACTTAGTTAAAACACAAGGAACCAATACCTGCATGCTATTTGTTTGGAAGCCAGAATCAAAAGAATGAGGAAGGCAAACATCTAATTACTTATAATCCATTCCTAGAGGTCCACTTCATTCCCCTAGAATCTCAAGCATTCTCTCTTCTCCCAGTGTCACATCACCTTACAGCAAATACAGCTTCTAGCTTCAAAAACCAGAAGCCTTTCTCCACAAAAATACTGATTTCCAAAAGTACTTGGTGGAGTGGAGAAGGGGGAGTACCGAGACTGAACCAGTCTACTCAGGGGTATCCAGCAAAAGGACAAGAGGCAGCAGACACAAAGTGAAATACAGGGAGTTCCACCTAAGCATAATGTATGTGGCTCTGCGGGTTCTTTTTCTTTTTTTTATGGGCAGAGTGATCAACCTGGAACAGGTTGCCCAGAGAGGTTTTGAAGTGTCCACCCTTAGAGAAATTCAAAACCCATAGGGACACTGTCCTAAGAAGCCTGCTCTGAACAGGAGGGCTAAACCTGACAATCCCCAGAGGTCCCTTCCCACCTCGATAAGTCTGTGATCCTTAAGCGATGCAAATCGCTACAACACAGTGAGCTCTCTCTCTGGGTCTCCCACTCTCAGGCTGCCTAAAGAGCCCCTTGGCCTTTCCTCAATTCTTCACACTTCACATTTAACTCAGAATTTGCTTGTTCGGTAGCAAGCACTTCCATTAGCCTCAATAAATAGCACACACGCTTTGAAATCATACTTCATATCCTGCAGCGGCGTTCTTAAAAGCAAGCCCATTGATAAGGGTACTACACAGAAAATTTGCCAGGCTTCTGAGCGAAGTACGCTTCTCCAGGGGGTCCCTAGGGCATAGTTTACCTTGCACAACCTGTGCACGTACAGCCAAAAAAAAATAGCTATTTCCTGTACCAGACTGCTACATAAGCCAGCTAACACCGGCAGTATTTGAACTCACTTCTTGAGAGGCGTAAAGGGGAAAAACCATGTTGTTCACCATGCTATACACAGCATGTCCACATTTTCAAAGAACCAAGAAGTCGGAACCCAAGCCCTAATTACCAAGAGAAGCCAAAATCTGCATTTACAAAGAATAATGACCCAAGGGAAGAAGAACAAACAAGCTAAATAAGAGGAGAAAACAGACAGATGAGAAAAATATGAGACAGGTATTCAGTGACTCGTAGATAATGCAACTAGAAGGGAGGTTCTCCTACCCCTCTACTCTGCCCTGTTGAGACCAGACCTGGAATACTCTGTCCAGTTTGGGGCTCCCCAATTCAGGAGAGACAGGGGCCTACTGGAGAGAGTCCAACGGAGAGCTACGAGGATGATGAAGGGCCTTGAACATCTCTCCTGTGAAGAGAGACCGAGAGAACTGGGGCTGTTTAGCCTTGAAAGGAGATGGCTGGTAAGTGACCTTATTAAGGTATACAAAATATTTAGAGCCAGCCAAGACAGTAAAGTTGTATACTGGCTATTATGCAGTTGAATTCTTCAGCATGAACCACAGTGTATGATTATCCCAAAGATTTGAAAATGCTGCCATTAAACTGAACCAGGACATGAAGCCACCTGTAGTCAAATATGTCAAAAAGAGTGCATTAGTGAGTCCAGACGAGTGGAAGTGCCAAATTTATTCAAGCACCCATGAATGTACCATTTAAGTAGGTATTACCCACACATCCAATACAGCTGTCAGGAAGCTGAAGAACATCAAAGAGCCCTAGGGAACACACTGAGAAATCCAATGAATGCGCAGAGCAGTAGCACAGCAACTATACATCCCTCCCTCTGCCACCGGTACGTCTGAACCCACAGGGACTGAGAAAATCTCAGCTTTCTTACAGAAGATGACGAGACTCCCTTTCTGACAGTACCGCAAACCATCATTCACCTGAAATGACAATTTCTCAACTCAATGCTACACTTAAGCAATGGTTGCTAACAGATTTTAAGAAACAGACTTAGGAGACTGCTTCAGACAAGATCGTTACTCCTGTTTTAACTTCAGATTTTTTTCCCCTGTAAGAAACATGGCACAAAGTGCTGCAGCTTCCACCCCAATTTCACCTACTGCACTCACTCTAAATGCTTAATTCCCTTGAGATAGCATTCAGTCAAGCCATCTAGAAGAAGCTAAAAAACAGTTTGTCAAGTGCGATTTGTCACCTCGTAGTTTTTAAAAGCAGAAGTCACATATGTTAATGCTAGTCAGTCGCAAAGTTTTAATGAGCGAGACCGAAACTGAGAAGCGTGAGAACTGAATCACCGCCTGCAGATCCTAGCCCATGCTCTTACACTCTTAATTCTCTCCTGAAGATGTTCTGCATCAACAGAAGAGCTACCAACTGGCCCTTCTAATTAAACATAACCAAAGTCCAACTTCACATCAAATGTAGATAGGTTATAGGGGTTTTCATTCTCTTGAAAACAAGAGTCTACTTAACTTATGAATTACGATCATGCCATCAAATCAGCCCTCAAAGAAAGAAAAAGAGACGAAGTCAATTAATTTAGAATGATGTATTGCTGAGGTTGAAATGCATTCTTCTTAGGATAAAAGGGAATAACTTGGGGCAGTCAAACAAGAGTACTTAACATACCAGGAGAGATACCAGAATGATATGGTTTGCATACTGTCTGCTCAGATGTGCTGCATTACGACTCACTTTAGCCAGTGCATGAACACTTCAGGGACTGTCCCCTATTGAAGGTTGGGTGCAACGGCATTTCAATGGCAGGATGTGGAAAACCATAAAGCCAGGTTGATACTGGAAGAGATTTGCTGGCAGAACTACGCAAGCCACCCCCTCCCGCTGCAGGACACAGCTTACCTCTCAAACGAGCTACCTTCACTGGCATAACTCGTGCCAGCCCAACAAGCAGAATAAGCTGTCAGAGACACTTCTACTCTGCCAGCTGCCCCCGGGCGCACAACTACAGAGAGCCAGAGAGACAAAGAAACATACCCATTTCGGTAACATGACTCTCTTCTCTGCTCTGCACTGCATCCAGCACGACACAGCAGCTTCTTAATGGCAGTCAAAATGCTGGTCAACCTGGATCAGGCTCGACAGAGCAGTAAGGGAAAGAGGGTGCATTGAAAAGAAGGCTCTTTTTTCTCACAGAAAAATGGACTGCAACACTATTAACCATCTATCTTCTATGTCTCTGTTATTCTGAAAAGCGTACTTCATGAGCCATTATGAATGCTAAAAAAAGCAAGCACGGATCTCCTGCACAGCCTAAGGCCTGACAGCTGAAGCGGCCCGGGGTCAAGCATTTTAGATTTGCTTCTATCAGAGACAGAATAAAGTAGCTTTTGAGTCTCTTTAATATCCTAGCCCAGTTTCACTTGTGTTTTTCACATTGTTTATATGCACTCCCACCCCATCTTGTCTCCAGGCACTTCTGTTAAGTGCAATACAGCACCACAGGCAAGTGTTAGCAGTCATTGTAATAAGAAAATCCAATATATTTTCATCAGATTCAACTCTTCAAGAAAGAAAGTCCATCTTTCTTCTAGGAAGAAAGAGTTACAACCAGACAACTCAGTCTGCACACTGAAGCAGAAAGCTGCTTAACTAGCGATTGCTGCTCACCCTTTGACCCCCTGGCACAAAGAATCCTCTAGCATCTCGACCCGAGCTCCTTCCATCCCAATCACCGTGGATAATCCAGATATCATCCTTCTTGCAAACAAGTGCTGCCCCGAGCCACTTGCTCGTTCCACAGTGGCTGTGTGAGAAGTTAAGACCATACACCGAGGCATGGATATCAACCGGCTTTAAGACAGGTAAAGTTTCTCAAAGACATGCTCTGACTCCCAAATCAGTAGAGTTTTCAGAGAAACGATCAGAAATAAGATCTCGGCATTGATCTGTTAACATGGGCCGACCTTCAGATCCCTCCTATGTTGCTTCTTGAAGTAAAGGAGAAATCTGTATTTGCTCCTTGGCATCTAGAAGGCTGCTAAAGAAGCAGGCCCACTCCCACAGTTGTTTTGACAGGGGATGCATGAAAATCATGTGGAAACGAGACTAATTATTTTTGGAACCACGTGGAAACAGAACAAGCTGGCAAAATCAGTAATCCAAGTATTACAAGCTCCTCTAACCCATCGTCACATCTCTATATAAAAATCCTTGTGGTCTGTCACCTCCGGCAAAAAACTACAGATGAAAATATGGGCAACGACGTCACGTGACTTATTGTAGCTGTAAGGACAGACATTTGGAAAGTCTGACAACTCATTACAATGTGGAAATTTTTCCTCTTCTAAACAAAACTATGTGTTACAAGAAACTGCAGGTTAAAAACAGGGCAACAGTAAGTTGAAAGGTCAAAATTAAGCTTTAATAAAAGACAATAAAACCCCCACTCTTGAGAAAGAATCTACAGCCTAGACACAAGTAACACTCCACTGACTCTTCACCATCCAAGAGGAGATGCAGGTAGAATATAAATTTCATTCAAACGTGAGTTACAATAGTCAAAGGTTAGAAATAATGTAGATAATATCACTCACAGTAATTTTTACACTGTAAATACAGGTTCCAGTAGAATATTAAATCCAAGACAAAATAAGACCACAGTTGACTGAGAGAAGGAATTTGCTAAATCAGAGACATTTCTTTCCGCATCACATTTTAAGAACAAATGCTCACTAAACCAAACCATAACTCTTTCAAGCATCTTGTTTTACAGATAGGAGAAAGACAGAAGTTACAACGCTTCCACAACCTGATTGCAGTAGCTTCTGACATAGAAAAAATAAAAACACCAATAAAAACACCAATTAAAAATCAAGACCCTTATGGTCTTACAGCTTAAAAAAAAGCCACTATAACCTCTGTATGTCAGCAAGCTAACAAAAAAATTGTTTTGTGGAAGGGCATTAGAACAGGGTCAAAGAACCAGAGCTGAAGAAAAGTGCTTAGAGTCTTACATGCTCCTAACAACTACTAGGGTGCACGTCAGCCAAAGTGAAGAAAACGGACAACTCCATCCCTCTAGCACAATTTCCACCTGCCCGTATGCTTGCTCTCGGACGACGCAGCCTTCCTGCTGGGTCATCTAACAACTGATCACCACAAGACTGACCTTTCCAAGCACAGAGCTGCATCCTCCCCAGCACAGGCCCGCCACTAGACTCTGTGCCCCGCACTACAACAGCAGCAGCTACCCAAAAACCATCGGAGCGAAAACACATCGCTGCGAGGTGCTCAAACGCCATTGAACGATGTAATGCTACGGCAACGCGTGGCTCTTCCTCCAAACCCACACGGTCGATTTCCTCCTCTTGAGGACAGCAAGCGTGGCAAGGTAGCTCCAGCCTCCTGCAGCAGCAAACCTGGCTGCAGGGGCTCCCTGGGTGTTCCTGGGCTCCCTCGCCCAGCTGCCAGCTGGAGCCGTGGCAGCACACGAAGGGGCAAAGCCAGGCTTGAAGTTCGCATCCTGTGGAGACGACGCGACACCTCACGCCGGGATCCGGGCTGTCAGCACATCCGACAACACTCTGAGACAGCGCTCTTCGCCTACGTTTTGCACGGTTTTTCTTCTGTTGCCACAAATGAGAATTTTTTTATTATTTTTTTTCCCTTCGATTCTTAGGTCGGGTGGCGCAAACCCTCAGAAATACCTTCCTGGCCCCGCAGAGTGGTCACACAGCGACCCAGGGCAACCTTCTGGTT